>NC_038050.1:32526067-32826067 GCF_002211085.1 Panicum hallii
TTGCTCAATCAAGCTATCTGAAGAAATTGCAGCCACTTAAGAACGACTGCGTAAACGGTTCTCTGATGCAACATCATTACGTGGCGAGCTATAGAGGCTGTAAGTGATATCCTTGCCCAATTTTTACAAAAATTATTTCCCTCAGACTTTGTATACTTGTAGCAACTAGTACTACACTTACCTCACACAATCACCTTCGTCACATCGCAATTAAACAAACCATGAGCTGACTTTGCATTGGGCTGCATAGTAACTGCTCCGTGTATTCTAAGCTTCATAGACGACCTTTGTTTAATCCTCCATGAGAGTTTGGTGATCAGTTCTTTAGATTCATCATGAGGGGGGGCAAAATTGATTTTGCTGACGTGCCATGCGCGGTTGAGCGCCACGTGTCAGTTCTACGGATAAGAACTTGCGATTATGATGTGTGTCTTTCCTGATAGATATACCTTGGTATCAGCACGGAATGTTCGAGCGCTGTGACATGTTAACAATCTACTCGATCTAAATTTTTGTGTCACCATGCATGTTTAATTGGAAGACTGCATGGTGATAACAAGGTGCACGTATGCTGCATTGCTGCTGGCATGCTGCTGGAGTATATCCAGCAAGAGCTTGCTGACAGAACGGGGTGATGCCCCCATGTTTTCTGGAGGACTCGTATAGGAGCTGACCCTACACCACGAGGCCGGAATTGACTAATTGTTGTGTTTTACTTCTTGGTACAATCTTATCGAATTCGTTCACATTTTTTCCTCCCAATCAATATCATATATATACAATTTTTTAATTAACAAAACAAGTCACTTGATGATTTATTTTGGAGAACCAAAAGGCAAAATTATTTTATTGGATAATTAATATTGTATCTGGTATGAGGATGCTAAGGCGTACACAGTATGTATACGGGAGTACGGGACGAATGAGTACATGCTTTGGGTCTCCACATGGTCCAGGAGCTAAAAATCAACCCGGCCGTAGTAGTAATACGTACTAGTCCAGTAGCTGGATCAAGTTAGGTCGGCAGTAGGGCGGCTCCAATCTTCAAGTTGTAGCCGCTTGTGACCTGGGTTTGCGCGCGCGCAGCAGACTTTGTGAGCTAGGGCTCGCGGCGGGCACGCAGATTAAGCTCGAGGACACTTGTTGGCGGCTCATGGAGCCGACCTGAAATTGAGATCTACACCCAATTCCGATCCGGAGAGAATTTCAGGCTCCAGTTCTGTCCTACCCAGCTGGCTGTTGTTTACTCCCATGGTTGGGAATTGAAACTCGCAGCACACTACTACTAATTTGCAAAGACACATGCTAACTGCTAACACCAGCCACCACCGCAGTACCGCGTTGCGGCTGACACAAGCCTTTCTGCGGGATGTGAAACCGACTCAACTAGTTAACGACCTTGGTTAGCGAAACAAAGTGAAGGACAGGTCATTAGCTGGCATGTGCCGTATTAGGTTTAGAATTAGTTTCCCCGTACTAGCGGTGTTTAAAATAACGGGTTATGACATTTAGCGGTCGGTTGGTGTTTGTACTCGCTAAGAAAGGTTATAGCCCGCTATTTGAAACATTTAGCGGTATAACCTAGCTAACCCATTTAGCGGTTCTGTAAATACCATACATAAATCTATAAGTAATTTTGCATATAAACATGAAATCAAGAAAATTTCATGAATGAAGTACGTCTAGGGCTTCATTCCCTCGTTACATCATTGACGAAATACTACGTTTTGTAAATGATAAAGTTCAATACTAAACTAACAATAAATAAAGACCAATTACATGATTTAGCTAGCCAAATAACTCTTAATTTAGCGGCTATTAGCGGCATATAGCCGGCTATTAACGGATTTAGCATTTTAGAGCTAAAAGATGGATATCCTAACCTTCACTTCTTCCAAAAACTATAGCGGACTATAGCGGTGCCTGTAGCCGGCTATTTAAAACTTACATACTGCTTCATCGGTGAAGCAAAAGACGACAGATCGGCACTACCAAAAGGGGCCGGCAAGCAGTGCAATGCAACGGCGAGGCTGCAGCTTGGGAATTATATTACTATCTAGCAGATTAAGCTACTGGCACCGTTCAAAGAAAGCGTGCTTGCTTTACAAAGCAGGATCGATATGATCGTCTTCAGTGCTGCGCGTTGATTCTCCGACAGACAGACGCGCAGACGGCCGGCCAAACATGAGAGAGAGACTAGTTTACCAGATACGGCCTGCCGGTTGCTTCACACAAGGTGGCATGAATCAGAGAATTGCTAGAGTATACTCCTACGGTGGTACTGGCAACTGTACACGTTTTGACTGGCGATCAAGCTAGTATCTGGCCTCTTTCACCTAACAACTACTAGTACCTTACTTGCTCGATCCCAATGCCGCGCGCCGCCCCTGGTTCCTGACACCGAAATACCGCTCCCGATTCATGCAATACCTTCCGCCGCCTCGTCGTCAACATCCCTGCTGGCGTCTCGTGCCAGCAAGCACCCAAGCCAACGATCCTCCCTCTTCCGTGACCATGGCACAACACTCCTTTTATCTTTATCTCCAAGCCTAGAAGAAGCCTCCGACATAAATGTTGACCCTCGACCTAAAACCTAACCTCACCGAAAAGGATGAAAGATGACCGTTATTTACAAATCTCCATGCTAAATCTTTGACTGATTCCCTCTCTTCTAATAAAACACAACAAACAAATTAAATAGCATGTTTCTGTATATGTTTACTGACGCAAGGAGTATATACAAGATACTAGACAATAATTATAGTAAAAAAACGGAGGGAGTAATCACTGACATAAAAAAATATCACTAACTGCGAGGATGGAAAAGGATATATATATGCACCGTCCATACTGAAGCAACTTAAGTAAGAGGAAGTAGCTAGCCGCCAATGGGAGAAGTGCAATTTCCCACGCACCGCACATGATACCGAATCTTCTACAAACAACAGAAGGCAGCAAACATCCTCCTCTAAGTAAGGATCTTCCACGCACTACTAACTGGTCAAAGGGTCTCACCTTTGTACACGGTGCTTCTTCAAAACAATAAGCTGCAAAAAGGAAGCGTCTGCTTTGCAGTACTACTCCGACACGCAGCCAAACAAGGAGGATTAGTTAACAAGACGCATGCTTAGCTAGTTAATTAAGCACCTAATTGATCATGCACACTTGTCACTAAATTAGTGTGCCATGTCACACACATGATGCTTACTCCAAACCGACACGACTCGCACTCAGGTCGCTACTAGTATGCTCCTCCTTGGGTCGACAGTCACCGTCCACCACCGCACGCTCTCTGCACACATGGTGGGGAGTACGTAATAATAATAATAATAATATTTTTATATACTATGATCTTGTATTGTGATATGCATGATAAAATAATTTTATTTTCTTATCTTCAAAATATGTGCCGTCGTTTTGCATGTTTGTTGTACCTGTACTCAACTGTTACCCTATTTAACTAGCTAGCCAATGTTCCAAAAAAATTGATTGTGGTAGCTAAAATTAAACATCAATCGAATATGCAGGAGAGACGCGCATCTTTGTATTAAGCAGAAGAAACTAAGTTTTACTGGAAATTACAAATCGACGCGGAGCAGCCAAGTGCTCACGCTGACCATTAACCGAGCCGTGGCCCAGAATGATCATACAACCGCTAGGCTAGCTGCTTAACCTATTACTCGCGATACAATACGACCGAGATGCGATGCCCCGGCGGACACCCAAGGGAGAACTTCCTGCAGGATTGTGCCTTGCAACTCCAGGCACTCAGGCAGGTGCAAGAAGAACGCTGGAATAGACGTGAGTTCTTCTCCTTCCACAGATTCTAAAGTGTGAGCATGAACAGCGAGTCGAGCCCCTTCCTGTATTCCTTGGGCTGAAGCCGACGCAGGTGCGCCCACCATTCCTGCAGAGACATGTTGTGTGGGAAAGAGCAGCTGCAGTGACAATTGCTAAGAACTCTCCACCAGACTTCGCGAGCGAAGCTGCAGTTGGTCAGAATGTGGTCTGCAGACTCCAGCTCCTGATCGCAGAACCAACAGACTGAACGCGCCTCCAAGCCGTGCCGCAGCCGCCTATCAGCCGTCCAAAGTCGTCGACGGGAGGCTAGCCAGGTGAAGAATTTAACCTTTGGTGGTGCCCAAGACCGCCAGATGCGCTTGGCCCCCTCAAAACCAGTGTTGCCTTGCTGGAGCAGGTTGTATGCTGATTTTGCCGAGTAACAACCATCGCTGGTCCAGCGCCAGGTGAAAGAATCCTCTCCATCAGTGAGCTGCACCTCTGAAAGAAGGTTCCAAAGATGCAGGTACTCCTCAATTGCTTGCACGGACAGAGTTCCAGTAATTGATCTTACCCAGCGCCTATTGCAAAGCGCCTCAGCTACTGTCTGCCTTTTCTTGGTTCTCGCAGAGACCAAAGAGCACAGCGTTGGCACCAAATCAGAAATGGCCGACCCATGCAACCATTTGTCAGCCCAGAATTTCACCCGTCTGCCGTTTCCGACTTGGATGTCGATTGAAGCATTTACCAGAGCCAGCACCTCGGGTTCAAACTGCATGTCAAGTTCTGACCATACTCTCCCATCATCAGTGAGTTGAAACCAGAGCCAACGTGCTCTCAAGGCGAACCCAGCTAGCTTCAGATCGATCACCCCCAGACCACCACGCAGCAAAGGACGGGCAACAGCTTCCCAAGCCACAGCACATTTACCTCGAATGGAAACATCCTTCCCGGCCCAAAGGAATTTCCTCTGCAAGGCTCTGATTTCTTTGATTGCCCAATCAGGTAGCTTGTTGGCCGTGAGAGTGTAGGTGGTCACCGGACCCATGACAGATTTGACTAACTGAAGACGGCCAGCTTTGTTCATCAACGGCCCCTTCCATAACGGCAGTTTTGCTGCAACCTTTTCGATCAGCGGCCTGATTTGGGCCTTTGTTGGGGCCCTTGTCGACAGTGAAAGACCAAGATACCGGATCGGGAAGTATTCTACCGGGCAAGGTAGCTGCTCCTGAATATCCCCAAGGGCGCCGTCGCAGCCAAAAATCGGTGTGATGGAGCACTTGTCCATGTTGGTATGCAGACCTGAAGCTGCCCCAAAGACCTGCAGAATTGCCGCCACGCTCCGGGCCTCTTGAACAGTAGGCGATGCCATCAAGATAACATCATCAGCATACATGCTGCATCTGAATTTGATCGCCCCATACCCCAGCGGTTGCAACAACCCTTCCTCCCCAGCCTTGGTGAAAAGCCGGTTGAAAACATCCATTGCTAGGATGAACAACATCGGTGACAGAGGATCACCTTGCCGCAAACCCCTGAGATGGTGAATTGGTGCACCTGGCTGACCATTCAAAAGAATTATGGTAGAGGCGTTCGAGAGCAAGAGCGCAATCCAATCTCTCCACCTCTGACCAAAACCCCATGCCTCCAGCACTTTCAAGACAAAAGGCCATGCCACCGTGTCAAAGGCCTTAGAGATGTCAAGTTTCAAGAGGAACTTTGGTATTTTCCTCTTTCTCAACAAGACTGCAGCCCTCAGCACATACTTGAAGCTGTCTAAAATGGATCTCCCTTTCACAAAAGCGGTTTGGTTACAGCTTACCAAAGTATGCAGGTGTGGGGACAGGCGCCTGGACAACAATTTAGCCACGAGCTTCGCGAAACTATGGATGAGGCTGATGGGCCTGTAATCTTTTGGTGATTTGGGCACCAAGATCTTGGGGAGCAAGGTCAGGAGGGCACCATTGACACAGCGGAATTGTCTTCTATCCACCGTATAAAAAGCATTGAATGCAGACAAAATGTCCCCTTTGATGATTTGCCACGCTGTCTGATAGAATGCTGCAGTGAACCCGTCAGGCCCAGGTGCTTTATCGGGTTTGAGTTCCTTATTTACCGACCAAATTTCCTCTTCGGTGAAAGGAAGGTCGAGAGCAGACATGTCCCGCTGCTCAATTCCCAGGGCCTGCAAATCAAGAAGGGTCGAGAGCAGACATCAATTTCAGATCAAAGCATTGTACTGAACTGCGTGAAGTATCTAAGCTTCCTTACAATCAACATTAACATTATATATAGCGGGTCAACTAAATTAGCTGCGGTGATTAAGTAGTGATATATTTAGTGATTGGGTATGGGGTGTTGTTGGGCAAAAGATTTGCAAGTCCTGCACAAGTTCGTGCAACGAAGTCGCGTTGCAATTTTTCGTAACGAACGCACCCCATCCACTCCATTAAATCAAAACTCATATTTTGAGATATTTTAGACCATTTCATTATTGCACGAACTTCGGTGCAAAACGCGTCGAACTGGTGCGATTAATGCACAAGTTCGTGCCACGAAGTCGCGTCAAAATTTTTCGCAACGACCACGCCCTATCTACTCCATTAGACCCCAAACTCGTGTTTTGAGAAGTTTCAGACGGTTTCATTACTGCACGAACTTCGGTACAAAACGGACCGAACATGTTCAATTCATACACGAGTTCGTGCCATTAAGTCGTGATAGAATTTTTCGCAACGAACGCACCCGATCCACCTCATTAGACCCCAAACTCATGTTTTAGGGCGTTCGAAATTTTTCGTTACTGCATAAACTTCGGTGCAAAACGGGCCAAACTCGTGCAATTAATGCACAAGTTCGAGCAACGAAGTCGCATCGGATTTTTTCGCATCGAACGCACCCGATCCACCCCATTGGACCCCAAACTCATGTTTTGCGGCGTTTTAGACCGTTTCGTACTGCACGTACTTTGGTGCAAAATGGGCCGAACTGGTGCCTTTAATGCCCAAGTTCATGCAACAAAGTCACGTCGGAATTTTTCTTAACGAATACAACGAATTAGCATTGAAATTTTTCTGCAATGAACGCACCCGATCCATCCGATTGGACCCCAAACTTATGTTTTGGGTTGTTTCGGAACGTTACGTTACTACACGAACTTCGGTGCAAAACAGGCCAAACTTGTACAATTAATGCACAAGTTCGTGCCACGACGTTGCGTCTGAATTTTTCACAACGAATGCACCCAATCCACCCCATTGGACCCCAAACTCGTATTTTGGGGTGTTTCGGTACGTTTTGTTACCGCACAAACTTCGGTGCAAAACAGGACCAACTGGTGCAATTAATGGACAAGTTCGTGCAATGAAGTCGCGTTGGAATTTTTCGCGACAAACGCACCCGATCCACCCCATTGGACCCCAAACTCATATTTTGCAGTCGTTCGGACCATTTCGTTACTGCACGAACTTCGGTGCAAAATAAGCTGAACTAGAGCAATTAATGCACAAGTCCGTGCAACGAAGTTGCGTCGGAATTTTTCGCAACAAACGCATCGGATCCACCCCATTGGACCCTAAACTTATGTTTTCGGGTGTTTCGGAATGTTACGTTACTGGACGAACTTCAGTGCAAAACGGGCCGAACTGGTGCAATTAATGCACAAGTTCGTGCAATGAAGTCGCGTCAGATTTTTTTCACAACGAACGTACCCGATCCACCCCCTTGGACGCCAAACTCATGTTTTGGGATATTTCGGAATGTTTCGTTACTGCACGAACTTCGGCGCAAAACGGGCCGAACTGGTGCAATTCATGCACTAGTTTGTGCAGCGAAGTTGTGTCGGAATTTTTTGCAACGAACGCTGCCGACCCACCCCATTGAATCCCAAACACATATTTACGGGTGTTTTAGAACGTTACATTACTGCACGAACTTTGGTGCAATAGGGGCAGAACTAGTGCACTTAATGCACAAGTTCGTGCAATGAAGTCGCGTCGGAATTTTTCGCAACGAACGTGCTCGATCCACCTCATTTGTCCTCAAACTCATGTTTCGTGGCATTCGGACTGTTTTATTACTGCACAAGCTTTGGTGCAAAATGGGCTGAACTGGAGCACTTAATGCACAAGTTCGTGCAACAAAGTCGCTTTGGAACTTTTTGCAACCAGAGCACCCGATCCACCCCATTGGACCCCAAACTGATGTTTTGGGGCATTTTGGAACGTTTCATTACTGCACAAACCTTGGTGCAAAACGGGCCCAACTGGTGCAATTAGTGGACAAATTCGTGCAACGAAGTCGCGTCGGAATTTTTCGCAACAAACGCACCCGATCCACCCCATTGGACCCCACACTCATGTTTTGCGGAAATTCGGACCGTTTCGTTACGCATGAACTTCGATGCAAAATAAGCCAAACTAGACCACTTAATGCAAAAGTTCGTGCAGCGAAGTCACGTCTGAAATTTTCGCAATGAACTCACCCGATCCATCCCATTGGACCCCAAACTCAAGTTTTCGGGCGTTTCAGAACATTTTGTTACTCCACGAACTTTGGTGCAATTCGGGCCGAACTGGGCAGTTAATACACCAGTTTGTCCAATGAAGTCGCGTCGGAATTTTTCTTAACGAACGCACCCGATCCACCCTATCGGACATCAAACTCATGTTTCGACGTGTTTTGGATCGTTTCGTTACTGCACGAACTTTGGTGCAAAATGGGCCGACTTGGAGCACTTAGTGCACAAGTTCGTGCAACGAAGTCGCATCGGAATTTTTCGCAACGAACGCACCCGATCCACACCATTGGACGCCAAACTCATGATTTGGGATGTTTCGGAACATTTCTTTATTGCACTAACTTCGGTGCAAAACGGGCCCAACTGGTGCAATTAATGGACAAGTTTGTGCAACGAAGTTGCGTAGGAATTTTTCGAAACAAACGCACCCGACCCACCCCATTGGACTGCAAACTCATGTTTTGCAGCGTTTGGGACCGTTTCGTTACTGCACGAACTTTGGTGCAAAATGGGCTGAACAGGAGCAATTAATGCACAAGTTCATGCAACGAAGTTGCGTCAGAAATTGTTCACAACGAACGCACACGATCCATCCCATTGCACCCTAAACTCATGTTTTGGGGCATTTTGGACCATTACGTTACTGCACGAACTTTGGGGCAAAATGGGCCGAACTGGAGCAATTAATTGACAAGTTCGTGCAACGAAGTCGCGACGGAATTGTTCGCAACGAACGTACCCGATCCACCCTATTGGACGCCAAACTCATGTTTTGGGGCGTTTCGGAATGTTTCATTACTGCACCAACTTGGGTGCAAAATAAGCCGAACTAGAGCACTTAATGCACATGTTTGTGCAACGAGGTCGCGTCAGAATTTTTTGCAACGAATGCACCCGATCCATCCCATTGCATCCCAAAGTCATGTTTTGGGGCATTTCGGACCGTTTGTTACTGCCCAAACTTTGTTACAAAATGGGTCGAACTAGAGCAATTAATGCACAAGTTCGTGCAACAAAGTCGCGACGGAATTATTCGCAACGAACGTTCCCGATCCACCCCATTGGATGCCAAACACATGTTTTGGGGCGTTTCGGAACGTTTCGTTACTGCATGAACTTCGGTGCAAAATGTGCTGAACTGGTGCAATTGATGCACAAGTTCGTGCAATGAAGTTGCGTCAGAATTTTATGCAACGAACGCACCCGATCCACCCCATTGAACCTCAAACTCATGTTTTGGGGCGTTTCGAACTATTTCATTACTGCACGAACTTGGGTGCAAAATAAGCCAAACTGGGGCAATTAATGCACAAGTTCGTGCAACGAAGTCGCGTCAGAAATTTTCGCAATCAATGCACCCGATCCATCCCATTGGACCCCGAACTCATGTTGTGGGGCGTTTCGAACATTTCCTTACTGCACAAACTTTGGTGCAGGGCCGAACTGGGGCAGTTATTGCACAAGTTCGTGCAATGAACTCGAGTCGTAATTTTTCACAACTAACGCACCCGATCCACCTCATCAGACCCCAAACTCATGTTTCGGCACGTTTTGGAACGTTTCGTTACTGCACGAACTTTGGTGCAAAATGGACTGAACTGGAGCACTTAATGCACAAGTTCGTGCAACGAAGTTGCGCCGGAATTTTACGCAACGAACGCACCCGAGCCACCCCATTGGACGCCAAACTCATGTTTTGGAGCGTTTCCGAACATTTTGTTACTGCAAAACTTCGGTGCAAAACGGGTCCAACTAGTGCAATTAATGGACAAGTTAGTGCAACAAAGTCGCTTCGGAATTTTTCGCAACAAACGCACCCAACCCACCACATTGGACCCCAAACTCATGTTTTGTACCGTTTCGGACCGTTTCGTTACTGCACTAACTTTGGTATAAAATGGGACAAATAGGAGCAATTAATGCACAAGTTTGTGCAAGGAAGTCGTGTCAGAAATTTTTCACAGCGAACGCTCCCGATCCATCCCATTGGACCCCAAACTCATATTTTGGGGCGTCTCGGCATATTTCATTAGTGTACGAACTTTGGGGCAATACAAGCCCAACTGGGGCAATTAATGCTAAAGTTCGTGCAACGAAGTCACACCCGATCCAGCCTATTGGACCCTAAACTCATGTTTTCGGGTGTTGCGGAACGTTTCATTACTGCAAAAACTTTGATGCAAAATGGGCCGGACTGGTGCAATTAATACACAAGTTCATGCAACAAAGTCGCGCCAGAATTTTTCGCAATGAACACACCCGACCCACTCTATTGGACACCAAACTCGTGTTTTGGGAAGTTTCTGACTGTTTCGTTACTACATGAACTTTGGTGCAAAATGGGACGAATAGGACTAATTAATACACAAGTTCGTGCAACAAAGTCGCGTCGGAATTGTTCGCAACGAACGTAACTGACCCACCCCATTGGTCGCCAAACTCATGTTTTGGGGCGTTTCGGAACGTTTCATTACTACATGAACTTCGGTGCAAAACGGGCCGAACTGGGGCAATTAATGCACAAGTTCGTGCAACGAAGTAGCATCAAAATTTTTTGCAAAGAACGCACCCGATCTACCCTATTGGACCCCAAACTCATGTTTTCAGGTGTTTTGGAACGTTTCGTTACTGCACAAACTTTGGTGCAAAACAGGCCGAACTGGTGAGATTAATGCACAAGTTCGTGCAACGAGGTCGCGTCAGAAACTTTCACAATGAACGCATCCGATCCATCCCATTGGACCCAAAACTCATATTTTGGGGTGTCTAGGATTGTTTTGTTACTGCATGAACTTTGGTGCAAAATGGGCTAAATAGGAGCAATTAATGCACAAGTTCATGCAACGAAGTCGCGTCAGAATTGTTCGCAATGAACGTAACCCATCAAACCCTTTTGTTGCCAAACTCGTATTTTGGGATGTTTCGGAACGTTTGGTTACTGCACGAACTTCGATGCAAAACAGGCCGAATTGGTGCAATTAATGCACAAGTTCGTCCAATGAAGTCGCGTCGGATTTTTTCACAACAAACGCACTCGATCCATCCCATTGGACCCCAAAATCATGTTTTGGGGCAATTTGGACTGTTTCATTACTGCACCAACTTGGTGCAAAATGGGCTGAACAGGAGCAATTAATGCACAAGTTCGTGCAACGAAGTCGCAGTCGGAATTGTTCGCAACGAACGTACCCGATCAAACCCGTTGGATGCCAAACTCATATTTTGGGGTATTTCAAACGATTCATTACTCCATGAACTCTGTTGCAAAACGGGCTGAACTTGTGCAATTAAAACACAAGTTCGTGCAACGAAGTTGTGTCAGAATTTTTTGCAACGAACGCACCGGATCAACCCCATTGGACCCCAAACTCATGTTTTGGGGTGTTTCAGACTGTTTCGTTACTGCATGAACTTTGGTGCAAAATGGGCCGAATAGGAGATATTAATTTAGAAGTTCGTGCCATGAAGTCGCGTCGGAATTTTATGCAACAAACGCTCACGATCCACCCCATTGGATCCCAAACTCATGTTATGGGGGTGTTTCAGAATGTTTTGTTACTGCACAAACTTCGGTGCATAACGGGCGCAAGTGGTGCAATTAGTGCACAAGTTCGTGCAACGAAGTCGCGTCGGAATTTTTCGCAACAAATGCACCTGATCCACCCTATTGGACCCCAAACTCATATTTTGTGGTGTTTCGGACCGTTTCATTATTGCAAAAATTTCGGTGCAAAATAAGCTGAACTGAGCACTTAATGCACAAGTTCGTGCAACGAAGTTGCATTGGAAATTTTTCACAATGAAAGCACCCGACCGATCCCTTTGCACCCCAAACTCATATTTTGGGGCGTTTCGGACCATTTCATTACTACACAAACTTTGGAGCAAAATGGGCCGAAACGGAGCAATTAATATACAAGTTCGTGTAACAAAGTCGCGTCAGAATTGTTCACCACGAACGTAACCGATCCACCCCATTGGTTGCCAAACTCATATTTTGGGTTGTTTCGTAACATTTTATTACTGAATGAACCTCGTGCAAAATGGGCCAAACTGGTGCAATTAATGCACAAGTCGTGCAACAAAGTTGCATCAGAATTTTTCGCAACGAACGCACACGATCCACCCCATTGGACCCCAAACTCATGTTTTGGGGTGTTTCGGAATGTTTCGTTACTACACAAACTTCGGTGCAATATGGGCTGAACTAGGCAATTAATTTACAAGTTCGTGCAACGAAGTCGCGTCGGTAATTTTCGCAACGAACGCACCCGATCCACCCCATTGGACCCCAAACTCATGTTTCATGGCGTTTCGGACCGTTTCATAACTGCACAAACTTCGGTGCAAAACAGGCCCAACTGGTGCAATTAATGGATAAGTTGGTGCAACGAAGTCGCGTCGAAATTTTTTGCGACAAACGCACCCGATCCATCCCATTGGACCCCAAACTCATGTTTTGGGATATTTTTGAATGATTCGTTACTGCACGAACTTGGGTGAAAATTAAGCTGAACTGGAGGAATTAATGCACAAGTTCGTGCAATGAAGTCGCGTCGGAATTTTTCGCAACGAACGCACCCGATCCACCCCATTGGACCCCGAACTCATGTTTTCGGGTGTTTCGGAATGTTACGTTACTGCCTTATCTTCGGTGCAAAAAGGGCCAAACTGCTGCAATTAATACACAAGTTCATGCAATGGAGTTGCGTCGGACTTTTTCGCAACAAACGCACCCGATCCACCCTATTCGACCCTAAACTCATATTTTGGGGCGTTTTGAATTGTTTTGTTACTGCACGAACTTCGGTGCAAAATAAGACGAACTAGAGCATTCAATGCACAAGTTCGTGCAACGAAGTCGCGTCGGAAATTTTCGCAACGAACACACCTGATCCACCCCATTGGACCCCAAACTCATATTTCGGGGTGTTTCGGACCGTTTCATTACTACACGAACTTTGGTGCAAAATGGGCCGAACTTGAGCACTTAAATCACAAGTATGTGCAATGAAGTCGCGACGGAAACTTTTGCAATGAATGCACCCGATGCATCCCATTGGACCACAAACTCATATTTTGGGATGTTTGTGTCACACCCGGTTTTTAAAGACAAAACCGAATACGTAACTATATGTATGCTAGGATCAAATTCTATACATATAGTGACTTCATCAGTGAATAATCAGCAACAGTATCACGAAAAGAGAATTAAAGGACTATAAAGATTATCAGAGTTATACAGCTTATCTTGGAAATGAAGACTCCAAACTTCACAGGCAATCGACCGGGGGTTGCGCAGGCCTAGAACTCAGCATCATCTTCAAAAGACTTCACATCACTTTCTTCTTTGAGCAGCAATTATAACAAATATGAGTACACTTATGGTTGGTACTCAGCAAGTGGTTGGAATTATATGACATGAAGGCCAAAATCAAGGAAAGGCTGACTGGCTTACTGCGATAAGCAATTTTAGTTCAAGTTTTATTAGCACCTTATTACTATGGTATAAGTTTATACCAAAACCCACATTAAAAGAGATAGGAGAGATACAGCATAAACATAACCATAACCATAAACATGGTCCAAGATTTAATTTGTCTTCAAGTCCAATTATCATGTGAGGGTCCAAGCTGCTCTTAACCGTGAGCACGGCTGATATATCAGTTTTCACTCTGCAGAGGTTGTACACTTTACCCACAATTCGCATCTCCTGATTTGCTTGAGGTAGCTAGCCTCTTATACACTTCCGAGGTGAGTGGCAAGGGATTCACTACGAGGTCTTTACAAAGATTCCCTAACTCATGACAATCCGCAAAAGTTTCAAGTCAAAGCGGTCATAACTCTCTCTAATGAGGCAGACGCCTTAACCAGGACCATATCATACCCTTAGGAGGACCGAGCTATACCTCGACGATGCAACCCCTCTTGCCCTTTCGGTAAGATCGTCATAAGCTAGTGTTTCTAATTAATCAGTCAAAACCAGAGCCATATAGTATTGTGGTTGCATTGTTTTCTAGGTGGTTCTCCATGTTCCGATTAAGACATGTTGTCTTGTGATTAACAACACAACGAGCATGAACATGGATAAAACAGGTGTAACATCATCATTGTTGTCATCATGGTTATATATTATTCTCAAAACAGAACCAGTTTTAGCAACTAAGCAATAGCTACCCAACAATAAAGGTAAAACCCAGGTTGATAAGGAATGATCATAAAGACTAGGCATATCCTTAATTTGGATCCATCAAAATTAAGACACATGCATGCATATAAAGAAAAAGTTATATTTATTGTGATTATTAGGACAAAAGCATGATTAAGGAAACACTTGCCTTTATTTTAGAGAATAGCTGCTCAGAGTCTTCAACTCTTGTTCTTGAAACTCTAAATCTTCAAAGCTCTTGAATCACGCTCCTTCTAACGTCACACAAGCATCGGGCCTAAGCATACAAGCAAACAAATAAGAACGACTAAGAACAAATGCACCAAACAAAAAGAAAGCTTTAAGGGCATGTTTGGGAGCACTCCACTCTACAAAAACAAGCTCCACTCCACCAGCTCCACCTTTTAGCAGCTCCACTCCATCTTTTCTATGCAAACTTGGAGCTGACATACGTGTTTGGGAGATTGTGGTGCTCCAGCTCCAGAAATATGAGAATTTGTTAGGAATAGTTTATTTTTCCCATGGTGGTTTGATGAAGGGTTGGTTTGTTTTTTCCGCTGCTACAATATGCTACAGTACCCGCGCACTGTTCATTCCAAAAAAAACTAGCCCAATAATGTTCCAATGTCATTGTTCAACCAAATAATATTAAAGATCGCAATAATTATGGTACAAAATCAATATTTTCATTACAAACTAGTTCCAAGCGATAGAGAGTGATGTGGCCAACTCATCACGAAAGGCATACATAGTTGGGCGATCGCCTGGCTGCCAAGGCCATTCACATCTTTGCCAGCCTGGCTGCCAAGATCGGACATGCCCTGGCCTACGCCCAGGGCACCTCGTCCACGGCCTGTGCCTAGGGCTGCACGGCCACGACTGACGCCCAATGCAACCCGGCCACGGCCGCCGCCCACGCTGCCCGGTCCAGCTCGGCCGCCGATGGAGCTTAGCTCCTCCACTTCGTCGCCGAGGTCGCCGCTACCCAGGCTGGCCACAGGAGCCGGCGGAACAAATGGAGAGCGAGCACCGGCAGAGCCTTCCATTTTTGCCGAGGGCGGGGCTAGGGGAGGACAGCAGGGGGCAGAGGGCGGGTCTAGGGGAGAACAGCAAGGGGAAGGAAAGCTACTCCAGGCCAAGAGCAGGGGGAGCAGGGGGCGGCACGGAGGGGGAGTAGGGGGCAGCGCGTGGGGGGGGGGAGCAGGGGGCGGCGCGAAGGTGGGGGGAGCAGGGGGCGGCGCGGAGGGGGAGCAGGAGGCGGCGCGGGGGAGGAGCAGGGAGCGGCGGCGGTGCGGGGGGGGGGGGCGGGGGGGGAGGAGCAGGGGGTTGCGGCGGCGCGGGCTGGGGGGAGTAGGGGGCGGCAGGAGGGGAGGGGCAGGAGGCGACAGGATGAGGAAAGAGGCAGGAGATCGATCGAACCGTTACGCTGTAACCAGTGGTATGGTGGGTAATTACCTCGCAACTCCATGAGTTGGTATGAAACTAATGTTTTTGGAGCATCTCTTGAGATACTCCACAAAAAACGTGGATCTGGCCCTCAACTCCACTTTTTTCTGGAGCTGGAGTTGGTGGAGCTGTATATGTTTGGATGGCAATTTTGTAGAGTTGGTGGAGTGGAACAATTTTTTGTGGAGTGGAGTGCTCCCAAACATGCCCTAAAAGAGCGTACAAAAGGATAGGACTCGTTGCTACGATCACGAGAGCGCAAGAAACACAGAAAACGGAGTTAGGGTTGAAAAGAAACAACTATCGGAAGATTTACGTTATAAAAGACATAAAAGAACTATAGGCTTTCATTTATTTTAATTTAGAAAACTAATGTAAAAGATATAAAAGAGAAATATCCCTAATTATAATTAACTCATATTATATTTGTATCTATAAAGACGAGATACAACTTAATCAAATTTTATATATAATTGTCTATGTACGAATTATCTGAATTAAACAATTAATTAGAAAGAAACCGGTGAGAGCATCTAAACATCGAACTTTATGATTCAAGTTGAACTAAACAAATTAAATTACAAACATATTTAAGTTGATATTAATCAAATTAACATTAATTATGAAAACCGGAGTAAAGACTTAATTGGATTTTATTTCAGTAAACTAGATGAGAGGATATTATTCAAATTGAATTGATATCTAACTTTAAAAACATGAATTATGGTACAACAACACTACTAAACGATAGCTTAGGGTTTTAGAAGACTAACGCAAAAAAAAGGATCGAAACGGATCTAAAACGCGGAAACTATGCATGAAACAGTGCTGCAGGGACCTATACGTAATTAACTATAGACTTCGGGGGTTAGCAGGAAAAAATTACAAGACACAGAAGATAGTGCTTGCAAAATAGGAAAAGTTCAGGGTTAGATCTAAAAAAATTCCACGGTGGGGCTGGATTGAGAAGATGTAATAGATCTAGGGGGTTTCTGCAAATTTCGCAAGACATAGAAATTTACGCCATAATTACAGAATTCTTCAGGGATTAAATTGCGAAAACTTCACAGCATAGACCCTATGGCGCCGGCGGCCACTGTTGGCCGAAATTCCGGTGATTTCGGCCACGGGAGAGCGCGGGGAGTGGGGGAAAAGAAAGAGGAGAGGGAGGGGATTCGATTCCATGCCTTACCCGCAGCGGAGGAGCACCGAGGCGATCGAATTTTGCGGAGGAAGTCATGGCGGCGGGTTTGCTCGTCTGTTCTGGGCGGCTGGCGCCTGTCCCTATGGTGGTGGCCTGCAGGGAGGAGCGGCAGGGGTGAGGGCGGCGCTAGGTGCACGGGAAACAGGAGGGAGGTGTCATGGTGGCGCGGCAACAGGAGGGGGCCGGCTGTAGCAACAACCGCTGGCGGCAGGAACTCAGGTGCGGGGCCAGACGTGCAGGGGGCACAGGGCAGCACGGGTACAGGGGCGACACCAGGGGCTAGGTGACGGTGATGCAGGGCTCAGGCGCACCTTAAGGCGGCGCATAGGGGCAGGGGCGCAGGGCTCAGGGATTGGCCTTGCGAACAGGAGGTCGTGTGGCGACAGGGGGAAACACAAGGAGAGAAGATGCGGCTTAGAGTTACGCGACGATTTATAGGGCACGCAGGAGGGTTTAGCGAGCAGGGAAAAACAGTGCGAGGCTGAGGGGCTCGGTCGTGGGCCAAAACAGTTTCGGCCATGGGCCGAGAGCTGAACCTGGGCTGGCCGAGCAGGTTCGTTTGGTGCGGGCTCGCTCTCAAACGGCCCGTCTATTTGCGCCGGTGCGGTTCCACCTCCCCGTCTTTCTTCTTTCTGCGGCACAGGCACGCGAAGAGTGAGACGCACATGACCGGTCCAGATATGGCCACCGAATTCTAGATGTTCATGCTTAGGGAACACCGAGTCGTTACGGCCTAGCTCTTGTGCGACGGTAGGCACCAGAGCTGACGTTGACGATAATGAAGTATCACCGGAAAATGCCAAAGTCGAGGCACGATTTCGTTTCGAGCGAGATTTGATCGGGAAGGAAGAATAAAGAATCGGGAGTTCGATGGGGCATATTAAGAACTCGAAGAAGACAAGATTAAAAGGATGTACAACAAGATACGGCTCGGTCAGACTACGATGAGAATCAAAATAGACCTATTTTTCAGAACATATTTTTAAGCTTAAAATAAATCTAGAAAAGTCCAGATAAATATTTTAACCCATGAAAATTATATCCGGAAGAATCCCAAAAATTTCCGAGGAAACTCGGAAGGTAATTTGGGACACGAGGATTCCAAATAAAATATCTGGGACACATGAAAAGAATTTTAGAGCTTTCCAAATAAAATAAATAAATAAAAATGGATCTAGCTCTAGGATAAATAGAATAATTGGCAAAAAGATCTTTAAAATTCTCGGAAAATCCCATTGATAGAGGAGCGCATTATAAAAGGGATTCATATCCTAAAATTAAATATTTTAGGTTGTGACAGTTTTTGGCTATTTCGTTACTGCATGAACTTTGGTGCAAAATGGGTCGAATAGGAGCAATTAATGCAGAAGTTTGTGCAACGAAGTTGCGTCGAAATTGATCACAACAAACATAACCGATCCACCCCATTGGTCGCCAAACTCATGTTTTGGGGCGTTCGGAACGATTCGCTACTGCACGAACTTCGGTGCAAAATGGGCCAAACCGGTGGAAGTAGTGCACAAGTTCGTGCAACGAAGTTGAGTTGGAATTTTAGGCAACGTAAGCACCCGATCCACCCCATTGAACCCCAAACTCATGTTTTGGGGCGTTTCAAGCTGTTTCGTTACTGCACGAACTTGGGTGCAAAATCCGAACTGGAGCACTTAATGCACAAGTTCATGCAACGAAGTCGCGTCGGAAATTTTCGCAATGAACGCACCCAAGCCATCCCATTGGACCCCAAACTCATGTTTCGGGGCGTTTTGGAGCATTTCGTAATGCACGAACTCCGGTGGAAAATGGGCCGAGCTGTTGCAATTAATGCTCAAGTTCATGGAACAAAGTTGCGTCGGAATTTTTCGCAACGAACGCACCGGATCCACCCTATTGGACCCCAAACTCTTGTTTTTGGGTGTTTCAGACTGTTTCGTTACTGCATGAATTTGGTGCAAAATGGGCCGAATAGGAGCAATTAATGCACAAGTTCATGCAACGAAGTCGCGTCGGAATTGCTCGCAATGAACGTAACCGATCCACCCCATTGGAGGCCAAACTTATGTTTTGGCCCGTTTTAGAACGTTTCGTTACTGCACAAACTTCGGTGCAAAGTGGGCGGAACTAACGAAATTAATGCACAAGTTTGTGCAACGAAGCTACATCGGAATTTTTCACAAAGAACGCACATCATCCACCCCATTGAACCTCACACTCATGTTTTTTAGCATTTGGAAGTGTTTTATTACTGCACGAATGTGGGTGCATAATAAGCCGAAATTGAGCACTTAATGCACAAGTTTGTGCAACAAAGTCGTGTCGGAAATTTTCACTTCGAACGCACCCGATCCACCCCATTGGACCCCAAATTCATGTTTTGGGGCGTTTCGGAACGCTTCATTACTACACGAACTTTGGTGCAATATGGGCCGAACTGGGGCAATTAATGCACAAGTTCATGCAACAAAGTCGCGTTGGAATTTTTCGCAACGAACGGACCCGATCCACCCCATTGGACCCCAAACTCATGTTTCAGCGCGTTTTGGACCGTTTCGTTACCGCAAGAACTTTGGTGTAAAATGGGCTGAACTGGAGCACTTAATGCACAAGTTCATGCAACGAAGTCGCGTCAGAATTTTTCACAACGAATGCACCCGATCCATCCCATTGGACCCAGAACACATGTTTTGGGGTGTTTTGGACTGTTTCATTACTACACAAACTTCAGTGCAAAATGGGCCGAATAGAAGCAATTAATGGACAAGTTCGTGCACGAAGTCGCGTCTGAATTTTTCACACCAAACGCACCCGATCCACCCCATTGGACCCCAAACTCATGTTTTGCGGAATTTTGGACCATTTAGTTACTGCGCGAAGTTCGGTGCAAAATAAGCCGAACTGGAGCACTTAATGCACAAGTTCGCGTAACGAAGTCACGTCGGAAATTTTTCACGACGAACGCACCCGATCCATACCATTGGAGCCCAAACTCATGTTTTGGGGCATTTCGAACCGTTTCGTTACTGCAAGAACATAGGTGCAAAATAAGATGAACTGATGAAATTAATGCACAAGTTTGTGCAATGAAGTCGCGTCGAAAATATTCACAACGAATGCACCCGATCCACCCCATTAGACCGCAAACTCATGTTTCACGGTGTTTCGGACCGTTTCGTTACTGCTAGAACTTTAGTGCAAAATGGGCCGAACTGGAGCACTTAATGGACAAGTTCATGCAATGAAGTCGTGGTGGAATTTTTCGCAATGAACGCACCTGATCCATCCCATTGGGCCCCAAACTCATGTTTTGGGGTGTTTCGTACTTTTTGGTTACTATATGAAGTTTGGTGAAAAATGGGCTGAATAGGAGCACTTAATGCATAAGTTCGTGCAACGAAGTCGCATCGTAATTTTTCGCAACGAACGCACCCCATCCACCCCATTGGACCCCAAACTCATGTTTTGGCCCGTCTCGGATCCTTTCGTTACTGTACGAACTTTGGTGTAAAATGGGCCAAACTGGAGCATTTAATGCTCAAGTTCATGCAACGAAGTCGCATCGGAATTTTTCGCAATGAACGCACCTGATCCATCCCATTGGACCTAAAACTCATGCTTTGGGGTGTTTCAGACTTTTTCGTTACTGCACAAACTTAGGTGCAAAATGGGCTAAATAGGAGCAATTAATGGACAAGTTCGTGCAACGAAGTCGCGTCGGAATTTTTCACAACAAATGCACCCGATCCACCGCATTGGACACCCCAAACTCATGTTTTACGGCATTTCGAACTGTTAAGTAACTGCATGAAGTTCGGTGCAAAATAAGCCGAACTGGAGCACTTAATGCACAAGTTCATGCAATGAAGTCGCATCGGATATTTTTCATGATAAACGCACCCGGTCCATGCCATTGGACTCCAAACTCATGTTTTGGGGCATTTCGGACCGTTTCATTACTGCATGAACTTTGAGGCAAAATGGGCCGAAGTGGAGCAAATAATTCACAAGTTCGTGCAACGAATTCCTGTCGGAATTTTTCGCAACAAATGTACCCGATCCACCCCATTGGACCCCAAATCATATTTTGGGCCATTTCATAACGTTTCGTTACTGCATGAACTTCGGTGCAAAATAGGCCGAATTGGTGCAATTAATGCACAAGTTCATGCAACGAAGTCACGTTGGAATTTTTCGCTACGAACGCACCTGATCCATCCCATTGGACCCCAAACTCATGTTTTGGGATGTTTCGAGTTGATTCATTTCTGCATGAACATTGGTGCAAAATGGGCCGAATAGGGGCAATTAATGCAGAAGTTAATGCAACGAAGTCGCACTGGAATTGTTCGCAACGAACGTAACCGATCCACCCAAGTGGTCGCCAAACTCATGTTTTTGGGGTGTTTTGAAATGCTCCATTACTGCACAAACTTCGATGCAAAATGGGAAAAACTGGTACAATTAATGTACAAGTTCGTGCAATGAAGTCGCATCCGAATTTTTCGCAATGAACGCACATGACCCGACCCATTGGACCCCAAACTCATATTTTGGGGCGTTTCAGAACATTTCGTTACTGCACAAACTTTGGTGCAAAACAGTCCCAACTGGTGCAATTAGTGCACAACTTCGTGCAACAAAGTAGCGTTAGAATTTTTCGCAACAAACGCACCTGATCCACCCCATTGGACCCCAAACTCATGTTTTGCGGCATTTCGGACCGTTTCATTGTTGCAAAAACTTCGGTGGAAAATAAGCCGAATTGGAGCACTTAATGCAGAAGTTCGTGCAATGAAGTCGTGTTGGAAATTTTTCACAACGAACGCACCCGATCCATCCCATTGCACCCTAAACTCACGTTTTGGGGCGTTTCAGACCGTTTTGTTACTACACGAACTTTGGGGCAAAATGGACTGAAATGGAGCACTTAATGCACAAGTTCGTGTAATGAAGTCGCGTTGGAAACTTTCGCTGCAAACGCACCTGATCCATCCTATTGGACCCGAAACTCATGTTTTGGGGTGTTTCGGACTGTTTCGTTACTTCATGAACTTTGGTGCAAAATGGGCCAAATAGGAGGAATTAATGCACAAGTTCATGCAATGAAGTCGCGTCAGAATTGCTTGCAACGAACGTAACCGATCCACCCCATTTGTCGCCAAACTCATGTTTTGGTGCGTTTTGGAACGGTTCGTTACTACACGAACTTCGGTGCAAAACGGGCCAAACTGGTGCAATTAATGCACAAGTTCATGCAACGAATTCACATCGGAATTTTTCACAACTAACGCAACCGAACCATCCCATAGCACCCTAAACTCATGTTTTGGCGCATTTCGGACCGTTTCGTTATTGCACGAATTTTGGGGCAAATTAGCCCGAACTGGAGCAATTAATTCACAAGTTCGTGCAACGAAGTCGCGTCGGAATTCTTCGCAACGAACGCACCCGATCCACCCTATTGGACCACAAATCATATTTTGGGGAGTTTTGGAACGTTTCGTTACTGCACGAACTTCGGTGCAAAACAGGTCGTACTGGTGCAATTAATGCGCAAGTTCGTGCAATGAAGTCACGTTGGAATTTTTTCACAACGAACGCACCCGATCCATCTCATTGCACCCTAAACTCATGTTATGGGGCGTTTCGGACCGTTTTGATACTGCACGACTTTTGGGGCAAAATAGGCTGAAATGGAGCACTTAATGCACAAGTTCGTGCAACAAAGTCATGTAGGAAACTTTCACTACGAACGCACCCGATCCATCCTATTGGACCCCAAACTCATGTTTTGGGTGGTTTCGAACTGTTTCCTTACTTCATGAACTTTGGTGCAAAATGGGCCGAATAGGAGCAATTAATGCACAAGTTCATGCAATGAAGTCACGTCAGAATTGTCCGCAATGAACGTAACCGATCCACCCAATTGGTCGCCAAACTCATGTTTAGGCGCATTTCGGAACGGTTCATTACTGCACGAACTTCTGTGCAAAATAGGCCAAACTGGTGCAATTAATGCACAAGTTCGTGCAACAAAGTCGAATCGGAATTTGTTGCAAAAAAGCACCCGATCCACCCCATTGGACCCCAAACTCATGTTTTGCAGCGTTTTAGAACGTTTCGTTACTGCACAAACTTCAGTGCAAAATGGGCCCAACTAGTGCAATTAGTGCACAAGTTCGTGCAACAAAGTTGCATCGGAATGTTTCGCAACAAACACACCCAATCCATCCCATTGGACCTCAAACTCATGTTTTGCAGCGTTTCGGACCGTTTCGTTACAGCAACAATTTCAGAGCAAAATAAGCCGAATTGGAGCACTTAATGCACAAGTTCGTGCAACGAAGTCGCATCAAAATTTTTTGCAACGAACGTAAGCGTTCCACCCCATTGGACCCCAAATCATATTTTGGGGCGTTTCAGAATGTTTCGTTACTGCACGAACTTCGGTGCAAAACGGGCCGAACTGGTGCAATTAATGCACAAGTTCGTGCAACGAAGTCGCATCGGAATTGTTCGCAACGAACGTAACCAATCCACCCCAGTGGTTGCCAAACACATGTTTTGGGGCATTTCGGAACGTTTCATTACTGCACAAACTTCGGTACAAAACGGGCCGAACTGGGGCACTTAATGCACTAGTTTGTCCAACGAAGTCGCATCGGAATTTTTCGCAACGAACGCACCCGATCCACCCCATCGAACATCAACCTCATGTTTCAATGCATTTTGTACCGTTTTGTTACTGCACGAGCTTTGGTGCAAAATGGGCCGAACTGGAGCACTTAATACACAAGTTCGTGCAACGAAGTCGCTTCGGAATTTTTCGCAACGAACGCACCCAATCCACCCCATTGGATCCCAAACTCATGTTTTGGGGCATTTCGAACCATTTCGTTACTGCATGAACTTGGGAGCAAAATAAGCCGAACTGGAGCACTTAATGCCCAAGTTCATGCAACGAAGTCGGAAATTTTCACAACCTACACACCCAATCCACCCCATTGGACCCCAAACTCATGTTTTGGGGTGTTTCGGAATGATTCATTACTACACGAACTTTGGTGCAAAATGGGCCGAACTGGAGCACTTAATGCACAAGTTCGTGCAACGAAGTTGCGTCCAAATTTTTCGCAACGAACGCACCCGATCCATCATATTGGACCCCAATCTCAAGTTTTGGGGTGTTTCGGATTGTTTCATTACTGCACGAACTGCGGTGCAAAACCGGCCGAACTGGTGCCTTGAATGCACAAGTTTGTGCAACGAAGTCGCAATGGAACTTTTCGCAACGAGCGCACCCGATCCGCCCCATTGGACCCCAAACTCATATTTTGGGGCGTTTAAAAGCGCTTCGTTACTGCACAAACTTGTTTGAAAATTGGGCCGAACTGGTGCAATTAATGACAAGTTCGTGCAACGAACTCACATCGGAATTTTTCGCAACGAACGTACCCGAGCCATCCCATTGGACCCCAAATTCATGTTTTGTGGGGTTTCAGATCGTTACGTTACTGCACGAACTTGGGTGCAAAACGGTACGAGCTGGAGTAATCAATGCACAAGTTCGTGCAATGTATTCGCGTCGAAACTTTTTGCAACGAAAAGGCCCGATCCACCCCATTGGACCCCAAACTCATGTTTTGGGGCGTTTCATATTGTTTCATTAATGCACGAACTTAGATGCAAAAAGGGCTGAACTGGTGCCTTTAATGCACAAGTTCGTGCAACGAAGTTGCGTTGGAATTTTTCATAACGAACGCACCCGATCCTCCCCTTCTGACCCCAAACTCATGTATTGGGATGTTTCAGAATGTTACGTTACCGCACGAACTTCGGTGCAAAATGGGCCAAATTGGTGCCATTAGTGCACAAGTTCGTTGAACGAAGTCGCTTCGGAATTTTTCGCAACGAACGCACCCGATCCACCCCATTGGATCCCAAACTCATGTTTTGGGGCGTTTCGAACCGTTTCGTTACTACATGAACTTGGGAGCAAAATAAGCTGAACTAGAGCACTTAATGCCCAAGTTCATGCAACGAAGTCGCGTCGAAAATTTTCACAATGAACGCACCTGATCCACCCCATTAGATCCCAAACTCATGTTTTGTGGCGTTTCAGAACGTTTCATTATTGCACGAACTTTGGTGCAAAATGGGCTGGACTGGAGCACTTAATGCACAAGTTCATGCAACGATGTTGCGTCGGAATTTTTTGCAACGAACGCAACCGATCCATCATATTGAACCCTAAACTCATGTTTTGGGGTGTTTCGGACTGTTTCGTTACTGCACGAACTGCGGTGTAAAACCGGCCGAACTGGTGTCTTGAATGCACAAGTTTGTGCAACGAAGTCGCAATGGAATTTTTCGCAACAAGTGCACCCGATCCGCCCCATTGGACCCCAAACTCATGTTTTGGGGCATTTAGAAGCGCTTCGTTACTGCACGAACTTGGGTGACAATTGGGCCGAACTGGTGCAATTAATGCACAAGTTCATGCAACGAACTCACATCAGAATTTTTCGCAACGAACGTACCCAAGCCACCCCATTAGACCCCAAATTCATGTTTTGTGGGGTCTCGTTCAGTTACGATACTGCACGAACTTGGGTGCAAAACGGGCCGAGCGGGAGCAATTAATGCACAAGTTCGTGCAACGTATTCGCGTTGGAATTTTTTGCAACGAACAGACCCGATCCACCCCATTGGACCCCAAACTCATGTTTTGGGGCGTTTCAGATTGTTTCGTTAATGCACGAACTTAGATGCAAAAAGCGTCGAACTGGTGCCTTTAATGCACAAGTTCGTGCAACGAAGTTGCGTTGGAATTTTTCATAACGAACACACCCGATCCACCCCTTCTGACCCCAAACTCATGTATTGGGATGTTTTAGAATGTTACGTTACCGCACGAACTTCGGTGCAAAATGGGCCAAATTGGTGCAATTAGTGCACAAGTTCGTTGAACGAAGTCGCTTCGGAATTTTTCACAACGAACGCTCCCGGTCCACCCCATTGCATCCCAAACTCATGTTTTGGGGCGTTTCGGAATGTTTTGTTACTCACCAACTTTGGTGCAAAATGGGCCGAACTGGAGCACTTAATGCACAAGTTCGCGTCAAATTTTTCGCAATAAACGCACCTGATCCATCATCTTGGACCCCAAACTCATGTTTTGGGGTTTTTCAGACTATTTCGTTACTGCATGAACTTTGGCGCAAAATAAGCCGAACTGGAGCACTTAATGCACGGGTGCATGCAATGAAGTCGCGTCGGAATTGTTCACAACGAACGTAACCAATCCACCCCGTTGGTCGCCAAACTCATGTTTTCGGGCGTTACGGAACATTTCATTACTGCGCGAACTTCGGTGCAAAACGGGCCAAACTGGTACAATTAATGCACAAGTTCGGGCAACGAAGTTGCGTCCAAATTTTTCGCAACGAACGCACCCGATCCACCACATTGAACCTCAAACTCATATTTTTGGGCGTTTCAAATTGTTTCATTACTACACGAACCCCAAACTCATATTTTCACCAAACTCATGTTTTGGGCATTTCAGAACCTTTCGTTATTGCACGAGCTTTGGTGCAATATGGGCCGAACTGGGGCAATTAATGCACAAGTTCATGCAACGAAGTCGCGTAGGAATTTTCTGCAACCAACGCACCCGATCCACCCCATTGGACCCCAAACTCATGTTTTGGGATGTTTCAGAACATTACGTTATGGCACGAACTTCGGTGCAAAACAGGCCAGATTGGTGCAATTAGTGCACAAGTTCGTTGAACAAAGTCGCTTGAGAATTTTTCGCAACAAATGCACTCTATCCACCCCATTGGGCCCCAAACTCATGTGTTGGGGCGTTTCGAACCGTTTCGTTACTGCACAAACTTGGGTGCAAAACGGGCTGAACTGGAGCACTTAATGCACAAGTTGTGCAACGATGTCGCGTCAGAATTGTTTGCAACGAATGCACCCAATCCACCCCATTAGACCCCAACCTCATGTTTTGGGGCATTTCGAACAGTTTCACTACTGCATGAACTTGGGTGCGAAACCGGCCGAACTAGAGCACTTGATGCACAAATTGGTGCAACGAAGTCACGTTAGAATTTTTCACACTGAATGCACCCGATCGATCCCATTGGACACCAAACTCATATTTTGGGGCGTTTTGGACCGTTTTGTTACTGCACAAACTTCGGTGCAAAACGGCCGTACGGGAGCAATCAATGTACAAGTTCGTGCAACAAAGTCGCATCATAATTTTTCGCAATGAATGCATCCGATCCACCCTATTAGACCTCAAACTCATGTTTTGGGGCGTTTCGGAATGTTTCATTACTGCACGAATTTTGCTGCAAAATGGGCCGAACTGGAGCACTTAATGCACAAGTTCGCATCAAATTTTTCGCAACGAACGCACCTGATCCACATCTTGGACCCCAAACTCATGTTTTAGGGTGTTTCAGACTGTTTCGTTACTGCATGAACTTTGGCGCAAAATAAGCCGAACTGGAGCACTTAATGCACGAGTGCATGCAATGAAGTCACGTCGGAATTGTTCACAACGAATGTAACCGATCCACCCCATTGGTCACCAAACTCATGTTTTGGGGCACTACGGAACATTTCGTTACTACACAAACTTCGGTGCAAAACAGGCCAAACTAGTGCAATTAATGCATAAGTTCGTGCAACGAAGTTGCGTCCAAATTTTTCGCATCGAACGCACCCGATCCACCACATTGAACCCCAAACTCATATTTTTGGGCGTTTCAAATTATTTCATTACTACATGAACCCCAAACTCATGTTTTCGCCAAACTCATGTTTTTGGGGCATTTCAGAACCTTTCGTTATTGCACGAGCTTTGGAGCAATATGGGCCGAACTGGGGCAATTAATGCACAAGTTCATGCAACGAAGTCGCGTAGGAATTTTCTGCAACGAACGCACACGATCCACCCCATTGGACCCCAAACTCATGTTTTGGGATGTTTCAGAACATTACGTTATGGCACAAACTTCGGTGCAAAATAGGCCAGATTGGTGCAATTAGTGCACAAGTTCGTTGAACGAAGTCGCTTTGGAATTTTTCACAACGAATGTGCTCTATCCACCCCATTGGATCCCAAACTCATGTGTTGGGGCGTTTTGAACCATTTCATTACTGCACGAACTTGGGTGCAAAACAGGCCGAACTGGAGCACTTAATGCTCAAGTTGTGCACCGATGTCGCGTCGAAATTGGTTGCAACGAACGCACCCGATCCACCCCATTGGACCCCAACCTCATGTTTTGGGGCGTTTCATATTGTTTCGTTAATGGACGAACTTAGATGCAAAAAGGGCTGAACTGGTGCCTTTAATGCACAAGTTCGTGCAACGAAGTTGCATTGGAATTTTTCATAACGAACGCACTTGATCCTCCCCTTCTGACCCCAAACTCATGTATTGGGATGTTTTAGAATGTTACGTTACCGCACGAACTTCGGTGCAAAATGGGCCAAATTGGTGCAATTAGTGCACAAGTTTGTTGAACGAAGTCGCTTCGGAATTTTTCGCAACGAACGCACCCGATCCAACCCATTGGATCCCAAACTCATGTTTTGGGGCGTTTCGAACTGTTTCGTTACTATACGAACTTGGGAGCAAAATAAGCTGAACTAGAGCACTTAATGCCCAAGTTCATGCAACGAAGTCGCGTAGGAAATTTTCACAATGAACGCACCTGATCCACCCCATTAGATCCCAAACTCATGTTTTGTGGCGTTTCAGAACGTTTCATTACTGCATGAACTTTGGTGCAAAATGGGCTGAACTGGAGCACTTAATGCACAAGTTCGTGCAACGAAGTTGCGTCGGAATTTTTCACAACGAATGCAACCGATCCATCATATTGGTCCCTAAACTCATGTTTTGGGGTGTTTCGGACTGTTTCGTTACTGCACGAACTGCGGTGTAAAACCGGCCGAACTGGTGTCTTGAATGCACAAGTTTGTGCAACGAAGTCGCAATGGAATTTTTCGCAACAAGTGCACCTGATCCGCCCCATTGGACCCCAAACTCATGTTTTGGGGCATTTAGAAGCGCTTCGTTACTGCACGAACTTGGGTGACAATTGGGCCGAACTGGTGCAATTAATGCACTAGTTCGTGCAACGAACTCACATCAGAATTTTTCGCGACGAACATACCCAAGCCACCCCAGTAGACCCCAAATTCATGTTTTGTGGGGTTTCGGACCGTTACGATACTGCACGAACTTGGGTGCAAAACGGGCCGAGCTGGAGCAATTAATGCACAAGTTCGTGCAACGTATTCGCGTTGGAATTTTTGTCAACGAACAGACCCGATCCACCCCATTGGACCCCAAACTCATGTTTTGGGGCGTTTCAGATTGTTTCGTTAATGCACGAACTTAGATGCAAAAAGGGTCGAACTGGTGCCTTTAATGCACAAGTTCGTGCAACGAAGTTGCGTTAGAATTTTTCATAACGAACACACCCGATCCACCCCTTCTGACCCCAAACACATGTATGGGGATGTTTCAGAATGTTACGTTACCGCACGAACTTCGGTGCAAAATGGGCCAAATTGGTGCAATTAGTGCACAAGTTCGTTGAACGAAGTCGCTTCGAAATTTTTCGCAACGAACGCACCCGATCCACCCTATTGGATCCCAAACTCATGTTTTGGGGCGTTTCGGAATGTTTTGTTACTCACGAACTTTGGTGCAAAATGGGCCGAACTGGAGAACTTAATGTACAAGTTCGCGTCAAATTTTTTGCAATGAACGCACCCAATCCACCCCATTGGACCCCAAACTCACGTTTTGGGGCGTTACGGACCATTTCGCTACTGCACGAACTTGGGTGCAAAACGGGCTGAATTCAAGCTCTAAATGCACAGGTTCGTGCAACGAAGTCATGTCGGAATTTTAAGCAATGAACGCACCCGATTCACCCAATTGGACCCCAAACTCATGTTTAGGGGCGTTTCGGAACGTTACGTTACTGCTGAACTTTGGTGCAATACGGGCCGAACTGGGGCAATTGATGCACAAGTTCGTGCAACAAAGTCCCATTGGAATTTTTTGCAACGAACACTCCCAATCCACCCCATTGGACCCCAAACTCATGTTCGGGTCGTTTTGGACCGTTTCATTACTTCATGAACTTTGGTGCAAAATGGGCCGAACTAAAGCACTTAATGCACATGTTCGTGCAACCAAGTTGCATAGGAAATTTTTATAACGAATGCACCTGATCCATCCCATTGGACCCCAATCTCATGTTTTGGTGCGTTTTGGAATGTTTCATTACCGCATGCACCTTGGTGCAATATGGGTCGAACTGGGATAATTAATGCACAAGTTCATGCAACGAAGTTGCGTCGGAACTTTTCGCAACGAACGCACCCGATCCACCTCATTGGAACCCAAACACATGTTTCAGCGCATTTTGACCGTTTCGTTACTGCACAAACTTTGGTGCAAAATCGGCCGAACTGGAGCACTTAATGCAGAACTTCTTACAACGAAGTCGCGTTGGAATTTTTCACAACGAATGTACCCGATCCACCCTATTGGACCTAAAACTCTTATTTTCGGGTGTTTATGAATGTTACGTTACTGCACGAACAGCATTGCAAAATGGGCCGAACTGGTGTAATTAAGGCACAAGTTCGTGCAACGAAATTGCGTCGGAAATTTTCGCAACGAACGAACTCGATCCACCCCATTGGACCCCAATCTCATGTTTTGGGGCGTTTCGAACCGTTTCATTACTGCACGAACTTGGGTGCAAAAGGGGCCGAACTGGAGCACTTAATGCACAAGTTCGTGCAACGAACTCGCGTCGGAATTTTTTGCAACAAACGCACCCGATCCACCCCATTGGACCCCCAAACTCATGTTTTGGGGCATTTCAGAACGTTACGTTACCGCACAAACTTCGATACAAAATGAGCCAAATTGGTGCAATTAGTGCGCAAGTTTGTTGAGCGAAGTCGCTTCAGAACTTTTCGCAACGAACGCACCCGATCCAACCCATTGGACCCCAAACTCATATTTTGGGATGTTTTGAACCGTTTCATCACTGCACGAACTTGGGTGCAAAACAGGCTGAACTGGAGCACTTGATGCACAAGTTTGTGCAACGAAGTCATGTAGGAATTTTTCACAAGAAACGCACCCAATCCACCCTATTTTACCCCAAACTCATGTTTTGGAGCATTTCGAACACTTCCGCTACTGCACGAACTTGGGTGCAAAACAGGCTGAATTGGAGCACTTAATGCACAAGTTCGTGCAACGAAATCACAGCGGAATATTTTGCAATGAACACACCCGATCCACCCCATTGGACCCCAAACTCATGTTTTAGGGCGTTTCGGATCGTTTCGTTACTCCACGAACTTCGGTGCAAAATGGGCTGAACTGGTGCCTTTAATGCCCAAGTTCGTACATCGAAGTCGCGTCGGAATTTTTCGCAACGAACGCACCTGATCCACCCTATTGGACCCCAATCTAATGTTTTGGGGCGTTTCAAACCGTTTCGCTACTGCACGTACTTGTGTGCAAAATGGGCCGAATAGTATCACTTAATGCAAAAGTTCGTGCAATGATGTCGCATCAGAATTTTAAGCAATGATCGCACCCGATTCACCCAATTGGACCCCAAACTCATGTTTTGCCGCGTTTCGGACCGTTTAGTTACTCAACGAACTTCGGTGCAAAATGGCCAAACTGGAGCAATTTATACACAAGTTCGTGCAACGAAGTCACGTCAGAATTTTATGCAACGAGCGGACCCGATCCACCCCGTTTGACCCCAACCTCATGTTTTGGGTGTTTCGAAGCGTTTCGTTACACCACGAACTGAGGTGCAAACGGGGCGAACTAGTCGCAATGGAATTTATCGCAACGAACGCACCCGATCCACCCCATTGGACCCCAAACTCATGTTTTGGGTGTTTAGAAGCGTTTTGTTACTGTGCGAACTTGGGTGAAAAATGGACCAAACTGGTGCAATTATTGCAAAGGTTCGTGCAACGAACTCACGTCGGAATTTTTCACAACGAACGCACCCGAGCCACCCTATTGGATCCCAAACTCATGTTTTGGGGCGTTTCGGACCGTTTCATTACAACACGAACTTGGGTGCAAAACGGGCCGAGCTGAAGCAATTAATGCACAAGTTCTTGCAACGAACTGGCATCGGAATTTTCCGCAACGAACGCACCCGATCCACCCCATTGGACCCCAAACTCATATTTTGGGGCGTTTCGAACCGTTTCGTTAATGCACGAACTTAGGTGCAAAACGGGCCGAACTGGTGCCTTTAATGCACATGTTCGTGCAACGAAGTCGCGTCTGAATTTTTCGCAATGAACGCACCCGATCCACCCCATTGGACCCCAAACTCATGTTTTTGGGTGTTTCGAAACGTTACGTTACTGCACGAACTGTGGTGCAAAATGGGCCGAACTAGTGCAACTAATGCACAAGTTCGTGCAATGAAGTTACATCGGAGTTTTTCGCAATGAACGCACCCGACCCACCCCATTGGACCCCAAACTCATGTTTTGGGGCCTTTCGAACCGTTTCATTACTGCACGAACTTGGGTGCAAAATAAGCCGAACTAGAGCACTTAATGCACAAGTTCCTGCAACGAAGTCGCGTCGAAAATTTTAACAATGAACGCACCCAATCCTCCCCATTGGACCCCAAACTTATATTTTGGGGCATTTCGGAATGTTCCGTTACGGCACAAACTTTGGTGCAATACGGGTCGAACTGAGGCAATTACTACACCAATTCGTGCAACAAAGTCGCATCGAATATTTTCGCAACGAATGCACCCAATCAACCCCATTGGACCCCAAACTCATGTTTCGGAGGTTTTCGGACCGTTTCGTTACTTCACAAACTTTGGTGCAACATGGGCCGAACTGGAGCAATTAATGCACAAGTTCGTGCAACGAAGTCGTGTAGGTATTTTTCTGTGACACCCTGGGTGTCTAAAAGGCTAAACAAAGGTCCATAACACAAAATTAGGCATAAAAGAGCAAGAAAAGTATAAAACAACCTATCAAAATCTACCTTTCAAGCAAATGAATATGTGTATATGTATATATGCATATACATGTGAACTCTTGCAAACAAACCCTTGTAACTTTCAAAGTGGATCACAAATGACCCTAAAAATTTAATGGCACCTCTGCCAGAACAAGAGCAACAAGTCTAGTTGAACTCAAGGGCTAGAAGTGCAAAAATTCATATGAAACGACATGTCATTTAAATACTAGTTTTTGGAAATTCAAAATAACTTTTTATACAATGCTCAAATGAACATAGTCATGAAAGAGAAAATGTATATTTGAAATGATGAGCAAAAGTTGTATTCAAATGTTTTGAATTTGACCTTGGGAAGAATGAGTTTTAGCTCTCTTTTCACCAAGACCCCTGCTGTTTTTGCTTCTTGCGCTTAAGTCCCATCACCTTCTCACTCCTCTCTCCTCCCTCTTGCCCTGTCCCATTGCTGGCAGGCCAGCTGGGCGGCGCACCCCAGCGCAACTGAGCCCGCCCGGCCATGTGGACCCGCCAGCACCCTGGAGATCCCCCACTGGCCCACAAAATCCCGCTCTCCCCCTTAGGAAGCCTCCACGCGGTGGCATTTTCCTACCGCGGGCGCTGTTGGCGCCACGGCGAGCCTCGCCGGCGACAGCAAGGCAGTCGCGTCCCCGATTTTGGAACCCGTGGTCGCACCTTCCCCAGCAGCTCGTGCCCAAGCCACCATCCTCCGTCTCAGGCCTATAAAAGCCCCACCTGAGGCCCCAGAGCTCGCCGCCCCCAACCCAACTCCGACGTCTTGCCACCCGCGCATGGACGCGCAGCTCCGCCCCCACATTGCCCAAACCATTCCTCCAATCACCTTCTCTGCCTCACACCAAGGCTGCACGGCCGGTCCGCGCGCCCTCTCCCTCATCGGAGCGTCACCACCACCACCCACAACCGCCGCCGACTCTGTGCCACGCTGGCGAGCCGCCTCGGTCCACCACTTCCCCACACAAGGCCAGAAACAGGTATGGTTTGGTCCTCTCTTGCCTCTTTCACCTTCGCCCCTCGCCACCAGTGACACTAGTCGTCGGAATTTGGCCGGCCGTCGCCGTTCCCCTCCACAAAAGACCCATTTGCTTCGATTTCAATATTTCAAGGGAGATTTCCGTAAAATCTCAGGGACACATTTGTAAACCAGAAACTAGAACTTTGAAAACCAATCTATGAACTTTGAAAATGCAAAATAATTCATAAAAAAATCCTAAAAATACAAACTAAAATGTTCTGGACTCCTTAAGTTAAGATCTACAAATTTGTAAAAGGGACTTGGACTGTTTCCACATACTTTTAGCTGTAGATTTAAATCAAGTTTAAACGTCTTTTGATTGTTCTGAGAGTTTCAGGAAAGAACTGCTCATGAGATTTGGATGGTAGCTTCTGTACTAAGAGTTTAGTCTTTTATAAAAATTTCGTGCACTGAATCCAATCACAACTAGATGTTTTAAGTACCTTTTGCTATATGCTAGATCCAGTTAAACTAGAATTTTAGACTCTGATTCTTGCATAGGAAAAATCTACAAAATTTTCAGTAGCCTACTCATGCAAGTAAGTTTGTTCAGTAAAATGTTGAGCACCAGTTCTTGCATGGCTTGTTCTGTACAAATAGATCTTGTTCCTAGCAGTAGCTGTTTAATGTGTTTTTCATGATTAACCTACTAAATGAAAATGGCTAAAAATTTTACAGTGAGTTTGTACTTAAGTAACGTGCTCTGCATAAAAATCTCAACCCCAGAAACTGCCTCTATGAATAGTTTTGTTTAATCCATGCTTACTATTGAAAATGGCCATTTACAAAATGAAAAAACCACTCACTTACTTAATGAAGTTAGTTAATCCAGATAAGTACTCGAAAGATGACTGCCCAAGGAAAAGAAAATGAAGTGCTTAACTTGAGTTTTGTCGAATGACTACTTTATAGTGAAATAGTTATTTATCTTGTACCTTTAAAACCACTCATACATGTGCATTCATATAGAATCGACGGAACCTACGAGCTGGTGCCTGAGTCCGAGAATGAGCAGTGCGAAGCTCAAGTTAATCTAACTGCAGTTGCTGAAGACCCAAGCCAAAGTTCGAAAAAACCCCTGACTAGTTTTGCCCAAGAAGGCAAGCTTCGGTGCATAATCCTAGTATTTCAATTGATGCAACTAATGTTTCTTTTTACCTGTGCAATTAAGTTCATAGGAGTTGATTGGAACCAAGCTGCATGATCTTAGGGACCTATGTAATGAATACTAGAACTGGAGTTCAAGTAGATGCTCTACTAATAGGTTCGGTAAAAGTTGAGTGATTTCCTGTCACTCGCGAGAATTATAGGAGTTGAATGATTTACTACATAATGGAACTATAAGATCGACAGGCGGGGCTGTGGTACGATGCTCATGGTTGAGGTCCTATCTGAATAGAGAAAAATGCTAAGGCCTCAGTGTGTGGTAGTGGTGGTTAAGCTTTTGAACGTACTAACCACATGTCGAAAATATGGCACTCGATAAGCTTAAGTACCGATTGGCCCGGCAAGTGGACTTTACTTTCACCCTACTTGAATGAAGTTCAGATGCATATACACATGCAAGTGCAGAGCGTGGCTCCATAGTCAGGGAGGGCGACCCTGATCCACAACTTGGAAAGAAAGGGGAAAAGTCTATTGGGGTGACCCTTCGGTACTCCAAGCGTGTGTGTTAGGTTTGCCTTGAAAGGTCAAGAAATTCGATTCTAATCGTTCGTTTCTCACGGTAATTGAGACTGTTTAACTGAATAACAAGAGGAACCATGGCTATGATTAAACTTGTTGGATGATTAATTGTTTTCCACCATGTTTGGTTAGAGATAGATGCTCACTTAGAATGGTTAAATGAACTAGAATATTGAAAGCTAAAATGTGTGCTTTTAAACTCTGAATCAAGTTTTATGTATGAACTCTGAAGTACTTGTTTTATGAACTCGGCTTGTAATAAATAATTGTCAGACTTGTGAGGTAAAAGCTATGGAATATTGTAATCTCTGGACTTGACTTTGTGCGAGTTAAGTGTACGCTTTGTTTTGATTGAAATAATCAGTGGTCGCATCCGGAATTACCCAACAAACTGTCAGATTACTACGTTTGAAGTGCAAGGTAGCCGTTTTGCCTTTTTGGATGATGGTTAGTGCACTTAAACCGGATTAATTTGGGCGGTTCTACCACATTTTCACAACAAACGCACCCGATCCACCCTATTGGACCCCAAATTCATGTTTTGGTACGTTTCAGAACGTTACATTACGGCACGAACTTCAGTGCAAAATGGGCCAAACTGGTGCAATTTGTGCACAAATTCGTTGAACGAAGTCGCTTTCAAATTTTTTGCAATGAAAGCACCCTATCCACCCCATTGGACCCCAAACTCTTATTTTGGGACGTTTCGAACCGTTTCGTTACTGCACGAACTTGGGTGCAAAACGTGTCCAATTGGAGCACTTAATGCACAAGTTCGTGCAACGAAATCACGTCGGAATTTTAAGCAATTAACGCACCCGATTCAACACATTGGATCCCAAACTCATATTTTGGGGTGTTTCGGACTACTTCGTTACCGCACGAACTTCGATGCAAAACGGCCGAACTAGAGCCATTTATGCACAAGTTCGTGCAACGAAGTCGCGTCGGAATTTTTCACAATGAACGCAATCGATCCACCCCACTGGACCCCAAACTCATATTTTTGGGTGTTTCGGAGCATTTCTTTACTGCACAATGAACGCACCCGATCCACCCCACTGGACACCCAAGTTTGTGCTACGAAATTGCAATGGAATTTTTCGCAAGGAACGCACTCGATCCACCCTATTGGACCCCAAACTCATGTTTTGGGACGTTTTAGAACGTTACGTTACCGCACGAACTTCGGTTCAAAACGGGCCAAATTAGTGCAATTAGTGCACAAGTTCGTTGAACGAAGTCGCTTCAAAAATTTTCGCAACGAACGAAACCCAATCCACTGTGACGCCCTAAAAATTTACCAAGTCAAATCACGCGTTAGAAGGTTTCAATTAAAAACCACTCGTCGTCAAACCCTAGCCTTAACCCCTGACCGTATCGTTGTCCCATCCCGCGCCGCCCGGAGGCCTGCCGTCCGCGCGCGGTCACCGCCGCGAATAGCGCCGGCGCAAGTCACTTCCCGCGCAGAGCGCGGATTCCGCGCGCGCGTGGCCGACCGGCCGCGGTCGCCGCCGCGACCGGCGCCGACACGCGCCTCCTCTCTTTTCTCTTTCTCTCTCCTTTTCTTCCCTCTCCCATTTCTTCTTTTTTTTCCTTTTCCTTCTTTTCCTTTCTTCTTTCTTCTCCTCTTCTTCCTTCTCTCTTTCTTTCCTGGTTTTCCTGCCCCGAGGCCGCACGCCTCCTCCCCCTGGCCGAGCACCACGGCCCTCCCCCCCCCACGCGCAAGCGCACGCCCGAACCCCCTCCCCGCGCGCTGGCCCCGCCCTGTGCCCGGCTGCCCGTGCCCAAGCGCGCGCGCGTGCACCACGTGCCGCACCGCCCGCCGTGCCGACCGCGCACGGCCGAGCCGTGGCGACGCGCCGCCCGCCGCTGCACCCCGCCTCGCCGCCTGCGCCGCCCCCTGTGCGCGCACGCCGCCGTACACGGCCGCGCCGCCGGACCGCGCGCACGCGCTCCACGCGCACGCGCACTCGCGCACGCCACCGCCGCTGGCGCCCCGGCCTCGCCGCGCCCCCGCCGCTGTGCCGCTGCCGCGCCCCGCCTTGCCGCCCGCGCCGCCCCCTGTGCTGCGCAGTGCCAGCCCGGCCCCCCCCACGTGCGCGGCTGCGCCCCCGCCGCAAGCCACGGGCGCCATTAATGGCCGCCCGTGGAGCCGCCGGCCGTCCCTCCTAATCCCCCACCGTCGGCCGCCTATAAATTGGCCACCGCGCAGCCCTCACCCCCCCACAGCTGCCCCGCCGCCTCCTGCTCCTCCCCGCACTCCCACCGCCGCCGCCCGTACCGCACCACCGGCCGCCGCCGCCCCCTCCGCCGCGCCGCCGCTACGCGCCGCCCCCGCCCAAGGAGAGGGTAGGAACGGGACCCCCTCGCTCCCCTCTCCCTTTTCCCCCATGTGCCCGAGCCGCCCGAGCCCCTAGGCCGCCGGATTTGGGGCCGGCCCGAGCTCCCCCTCCCTCCTCTGTTTCACGGGTGAGGGGAGGAAGAAGGAGGGGCAATTTTGCCCTTAGCCCCTCCCCTTTTTCCCATTTTGTTAAGAGCCCTTCTACCTTTGCAAAACTTGCAGAAAAGCCCCTGGTTACTATTTCTTTTCAAACCTAATCCTTCCACCTTATTTTATTATTTCCAAATAGACCCACCACACACTTTTCACTGCCCCCTAATATTTCTAGGATTTGCAAATAGGTCCTCACTCTTTCCGGATATTTACGAACAAGCCCCTGGGCCCCCGTTTAACCCCTGAAGCCACCTTTAACTCGTCATTTTATGTGCGAAACGACCTCTGATCGACCCGAAACTTTACCACGCCCTTTCTAGTATAGTTTTAGCCATGCCATTAAGAATCCACCCAGAGATATTGCCCCGACCTCCGTAACTAAATTATTTCCGATTCAAGCTCGACGTTAAAAGCTTTTAGTTCCCGTGCTTGATTGTGTGCCTGTTTGTTTGCGTCGTAGGACACGGAGTGAACGAGGAAGGTCCCGACTGTGACCAAGCGAACGAGGACCAGTTCTGCGACCCCGAGCCCGAGGGGCAGTGCTACGATCAGGACCTTCCGCAAGGATTTGACGATGGCAAGTTCAATCCCGCCCTTTGATGCATGTTTCTGTCCTAGTTTTTATAAACACAACCCAGTGGCCTGTTTTATAAAATTGCATTGTTTTGTGTGTTGAAAACATGGTAGGATAGCCATCCTTGCCGTGATAGCCATACCTTGAATACCTGCTTTTATAAAGAAAAATGCGTGTGTGTGGGAAGGATAAAATGCGGTTTTGAAAAGTGAGTTAGACGAGATGGATGGCATTTCTGTGTGAATTGCCGTTGGTGTGCTCGTACCTGTGTGGTTGAGCAAGGAAGGGAGATATCCATCTTGTCACCCCTAAGGACCGAGTTGATGTGACATCTCACCTAGCTTCTTGTAGTGCGAACCACTTGACCGTTGTATGGGCAACGGTTTAGCATAAACCCCACTAGTTAGCCTGATAGCCATCAGGAGAGCTGAGAGCAACGGGTGATCAAGGAGAAGGGATAAGCTCTGTGTGACTTATGCCCTGGTTAAACCTCGGAGGTAGGTCGAATGACCCCTTGATGGATCCCGTGGTGGCTAGTCAGGTCTAGCTAAGGTGGGTAATGGCTTTGTTGGGATCTGCACCGGCACTAAGGTGTTCGTGCTGTGGTACCCCACCTGTGGGTAAAGTTGCACACCTCTGCAGAGTTAAAATCTATTCGAATAGCCGTGCCCACGGTATTGGGCAAGTTATGGTGTGGTCACATAACTAGTGTTTCTCCTGGGAATGATTGGGCTGGTGTGAGTTGTTTGGAAAGTGTCCGGCAGTTGTGCCGTGTGCTACGGCGGACGGGGAGTCCGGTAGCAGCTTAAAACCTGGATCCTGTGTGGATCAATACTGTGTGCTCCTTGGTATAAGAAAACCTGTTTTGAAAAGTGCTTTCAAAACGAACCCCTGCATATAACTGTGTTTTCCGCAAATGAACCGTAACCCTATCCTTGGATTGTCCTGTGCATTAAATTCTGTTATACCCCTCCGTGGGTGTGATTGGACTTGCTGAGTACGTTCGTACTCACCCCTTCTTACTTTTACAGTGGAAGACCCAGACTACATCCCCGAAGACAACGAGTAGGGTTTCGTCCTGCACCCAGTCTTGCCTGTGGTTGAGGCCACCGTTGGATTCCGCATGGCGCAAGACTCTGATGATCCTTTGTTCATAGCTAGTGTAGTTGTGTGGGTTTTTGTTGTAATCCTCGCGATAGTGGCGCTTCACTGCCCATTACCGCGTAGAGTTGTACGGTGATGTACCATCTGATGTAATAAAAGTGTTATCAGCCTCCTGGGACTGATAAATCAGCACTTTTAAGTCTTCCCCGATGGGGGGGACGCTCCAGGTGGTATCAGAGCCGTAGGCTGGCCGTAGGACGTGACCCTAGGAGCGAGACCCCTTTTCAGACCCTAGAACTTGTCCCGGTTTAGAAACTTTCTGCACTAATACTCACCACTGGTCTTTGCCTTGTTCCAGATGGCTGGCAATGGATGGGTTAGCGGAATCTGCCACGTAGAGCCCGGCCTCCCCAAGTTACTATTGCTCAGCCTGGAACGCGTCGGGGTTATGGAACCACCGGAGTATGCCTACCGTGAGTACATCGCCGGAGGCACCCTTCGGTGCGACATGATGGTTTTTGTGGAGAAAAGCACCCGCTACCCCGATGTGGACCCTTGGTTCATCTCCACCACTGGTTTCCGCTTCCCCGACACCTATCGAAAGGCCGCTCGTAAAACCCTGCGACGGCTGCGTGTGCTCTACAGGCACCACCTTCAGCGGACCCCTATGGGATTTTTCCCACCCGCTGAGGGAAGAGGGCGCACTTGGATTGCCCAAATGAGGGGACTTGAACGAGAAGAAGAAGACCTGGAAGACACGGTCTCCCACCTGTCCATCTACCTCACTGGCTTAGATGCACTCTACCGCGAACAGGCGGCACAACTGAAGCAGCTAATCCATGGGGTTGAAAAGTTAACCCAGGAGTTAGAGGAACAACGGACAAGAGCCGCAAACGCCGAGTATTCTCTAGCCGCCCTCCAAGCCCAGATGCAAGAATACGAGAACCGTAACGGAATAGGTGGATGGATCGAAGAAGAAGAAGAAGAACCCATGGAAACCCATTGGGATAAGGGTACTCAGACCGAAAATGAGATGGATCGGTTCCTTCCAATAAAGAAGCGCTCTATCAGGACCGAGGAAGAATCCCCATGATAGGATTAGCACTCCGAGCTAGAACCCTACCTTGATGACCACGTACCCATGAAAGCTGTACCATCCCTGTTGTAATAATAAATGTTATCTACCCCCTTTTGCACCTATTGTTTACCTTGTCCTTGTTTCAGATGGCTGAGGAAGGATGGACCCAGGGCGATTGCCAAGCTGCACCTGGCTTCCCCAGCCTCTTGATCAACACCCTGGAGGACCTTGGCGTTACGGAGCGCCCAAGGTACTACAGCCGAGAGTACGAGCACCATGGTACCCTCCGCTGCAGGGTGATCCTGGTCATCGCCAGGAGCAACCGCTACCCCGACATCCAGCCTTGGCGTGCGACCGCCACGGGGTTTAGACACCAAGACACCTACCCTTTGGCCATCAGAAAAGCGCTCCGTTATTTGTGCCGGATTTTTGAAGAACACCTCGCCCCCACACCAGCAAGGTTCTTCCCGCCGGCCATCAGAACCCCAGTTTGGGAAGCACGCATGAGAAACCTGGAACGACGTCGCCACGAAGAAGGCCCCCTGTACCAAGTAGCTACTTACCTAGCCGCCCTGGACCGGCTCTTCGATGAACAAGCCAACCTTCTAAGGGAGCAGACCCATCGAGCTGAGCAAGCGGAGCTAGCAGTGAGACTACGGCAGATCCAAGCCGCCCACGCCGAAGCAAGAGCCGCAGCCGCGATCAGTAGCGAAGCCGTAGCCCAAGAGAGCCTCAGGCAAGCCCGAGACCGGCGCATGCAAGATTGGACCCAAAGCGGAACACCTGTCCCGGCAATCGGAGAAGACCATGTTTTACTCGGGACACCCGTCATAGGATGGGGAACACTCTTTGGAAACCCACAAGCCCCATCCGAGAACCCGGAAAGTTCTGCTGCCGCCGCGGAAAGAGATGGTGCTGCACAACCCTCGGCGGATGGAAACCCAGAGAACGGCGGAGGATTGCTCACCCTCTCTACCCCAGAAGAAGGCCAGCCCCGCGAGTAGAATGACCGACGCCAGCCTAGTGATGTACCCCCAGCCCCTTTTGTTTAAGTTGTGCCCTTGGACATGACCCTGGACGAGTAGTACGAGACCTAGTCTCGCCCCCAGATTGTACCTCCCTTGCAGAAATAAAATTGTTTTGCTTGCTGTTTGTAATGTTGTGTGCTGAATTGTTGTGTGCTACTAGTTTATATAACTACCGGCAGAAGGTAGATTCTGCCTTATATACGAAATAAACAACTTAAACATCACATAATCATAACCCCACTTTACCCAATCCACAGATGGCTCCCCGAAGCGTCACGAGAGCCTCCCGTAGCCGGAACCCCGCAGCCGCTGGTGCCGGAACACAGCCTGCTGGACGAAATCCCCCTCAGGCAGAACAGGAAGTAAGCCAGAACCGAGGGGAAAATCAAGAAGGAGAGCAACTGCCACCACCCCCACCCCTCGGAGACTTAGCGCACATAATCCACAACCAGACCCTCATACTGGAGACGCTGGCCAATGCCCTCGTTAACCGGCAACCCCGAGGGCAGAACATGAACGACAAGCTGACAGCCTTTCTGAGGACCAAGCCGCCCACCTTTGCTGGATCATGCAACCCTTTGGATGCAGACGACTGGCTACGAGTGATTCAGAGGAAGCTCGAGCCGTTCGAATGCCAGGACAGAGACAAGGTTCTTCTGGCAGCCCACCAACTCACCGGAACAGCATTATCCTGGTGGGAAAACTATTGTGCCGCAGCCGAAGATGCCTCTACTATCACTTGGGAGGAATTCGTAAGGGAGTTCCGCCGCTATCACATTCCTTCGGCCACCATGAAGCGCAAGGCGGATGAATTCCGCGCGCTACAACAAGGAAGCATGACGGTGGAAGAGTACACCCACCGGTTCATAGAATTGGCCCGGTACGCGCCGGAAGAAGTGAACGACGACGACAAGAAGCAAGACATGTTCAAGAAGGGGTTAAGCCCAGAACTCCGGACCTTGCTTACCCCACAAATCTATCCGGACTTCAACACCTTGATGAACAAAGCTATCCTCACGGAAAGGGCCAAAGCCGAAGAGCGGAAGGACAACAAGCGGAAATTCCTGGAGAGCAAGGCCCGCCAGCAGGACTGCTTCCAAAAGCCGAGGAACTCCAACTACACAGCAGCAAGATCTCAGGCTCCGATGCAGTATAGGACTCAGTCGCAAGTGACAGGACCACAGGCCCCGCCCAGGAGCCAGAATACCACGAGGGCCCCGCAGAGCAATACAAGCCAGGTCACCCCCGACAACAACAATGTTAGGGCCTGCTTCAACTGCCGTGAGATAGGACATTATATTGCCAATTGCCCTTATGCCAAGAACAAGCCGGCCACATCCGCCTTCTCCAACTCGGTGAATGGACCCAGACCAGCCCTGACCGGTGCCAACCGAGTGCCTGTCCGCAACAACGACAACAGCCAGCAGACAAAGCAGCCCCAGCAATCCTTTGGACGAGCCCGCGTCAATCACATCGATGCGCGGGAGGCTCAAGAAGCTCAGGGCGTAGTGCTCGGTGAGTACCTAGTCAACTCAGCTCTGGCAACAGTACTATTTGATTCTGGAGCATCGCACTCATTCATATCCTCGAGCTTTGTGGAGAAACACAAAATACCCACGGTACTACTAAAAACACCCCTATTAACCCGGACGCCTGGAGGCGACATCAATTGTCAATTAGGCTGTCTACGGGTAAGGATCAATTTAAGTGGGGTAGAATTTCTAGCAGACTTGGTAGTACTTAAGTCAGGGGGAATAGACGTGATCCTTGGAATGGACTGGTTAAGCCGACACAATGGTCTCATAGGTTGTACCGACAAAGTGGTACACCTAACAAACCCCGAAGGAGTACAAGTGATCTGCCATACCCGGGATAGTAAGTTTGACCCAATGGTGTTTAGCCTGGAAGCCAAGCCCTTAGAAGGAGTCCCGGTAGTAAACGAGTACCCGGATGTATTCCCCGAAGAGCTTCCCGGTATGCCGCCAGATAGGGATATAGAGTTCGTCATAGACCTTATCCCCGGAACATCCCCTATAGCCAAGAGACCCTATAGAATGGCGGCCTCTGAGTTGACAGAGTTAAAGAAGCAACTAGAAGAATTGCAACGAATTGGTTTTATCAGACCAAGCTCGTCGCCATGGGGAGCCCCAGTGCTGTTTGTCAAGAAGAAAGATGGGAGTATGAGGTTGTGTGTAGATTACCGGGCACTGAATGAAGTTACCATTAAGAATAAGTACCCCCTCCCCAGGATTGATGACCTGTTCGATCAGCTTAAAGGAGCCAAGTACTTTTCCAAGATCGATTTAAGGTCAGGGTACTTCCAACTCAAGATTAGAGAAAGTGACATCCCTAAGACAGCTTTTGTCACCCGCTACGGGCAGTTTGAGTTCACCGTAATGTCCTTCGGACTAACCAATGCCCCTGCCTATTTTATGAACCTCATGAACAAGGTATTTATGGACGAGCTGGATAAGTTTGTCGTAGTCTTTATCGACGATATACTTATCTACTCCAAGAGTATTCAGGAACATGAGCAACATCTGCGGGTAGTATTGGAGAAGCTGAGGACACATAGGCTCTATGCTAAGTTCAGCAAGTGCGAATTCTGGCTGGAAAGAGTAGCTTTCCTTGGTCACATCCTGACCGCGGAAGGCGTAGCAGTGGACCCAGAAAAGGTCGAAGCCGTTTCCAATTGGCAGCGACCAACTAACGTCAGTGAAATCAGGAGTTTCCTTGGGTTAGCCGGGTACTATCGGAGATTTATCGAGGGATTCTCTAAGATAGCTCGACCCATGACAGAACTCCTTAAAAAGGAGAAGAAGTTCGCTTGGACGGAATCTTGTGAGAGAAGCTTTCAGGAACTAAAGCAAAGGTTGACAACCGCCCCAGTGTTAACCCTACCGGACATTCATCGGGATTTTGTCATTTATTGTGATGCATCCCGACAAGGATTAGGGTGTGTTCTGATGCAAGATGGAAAAGTCGTTGCATATGCTTCCCGCCAACTCAGGACTCATGAGCAGAATTACCCGACCCATGACTTGGAATTAGCAGCCGTAGTACATGCCCTCAAGATTTGGAGGCATTACTTGATTGGGAATAAGTGTGAGATTTACACTGACCATAAGAGTTTGAAATACATCTTCACCCAGCCAGATTTGAACTTAAGACAGAGGAGATGGTTAGAGTTAGTCAAGGACTATAATTTGGAAATCCATTATCACCCCGGGAAAGCGAATGTGGTAGCCGACGCCTTAAGCCGGAAATCCTATGGGCCCAAAGATGACAACCTGCGCGAGGAAATGGCACGATTAAATGTGCACATTGTTCCTCGAGGTTCCAGCCATGTGTTAAGCGTCCAATCAACCCTAGAGGATAGAATCAGAGAGGCTCAAAGCTCGGATCAGGAGTTAGTAAAGATCTGCAAGCAAACTGGAGGAAACAAAGCGCCAGGTTTTAGAGTGGACAATAAGGGAACATTATGGTACGAGGATAGGATTTGTGTGCCCCAGAATGGAGACTTCCGGCAGATAATTATGGACGAAGCCCATAACTCGGCCTACTCCATCCACCCAGGATCCACCAAAATGTACATGGACATAAGGCAAAAATATTGGTGGAGTGGAATGAAAGCGGATATCGCGCGATTTGTGGCGCATTGTGATACCTGCCAAAGGATCAAGGCCGAACATCAAAAGCCGGCAGGATTATTGCAACCCTTGCCTATTCCGGTATGGAAGTGGGATGAGATAGGGATGGACTTTGTAGTGGGATTACCCCGAACACAGAAGGGACACGATTCCATATGGGTAATTGTGGATCGACTCACTAAATCGGCTCATTTCATGCCAGTACGAACCAATTACGGTGGAGAGAAGCTAGCAAAACTCTATATAGAAAACATAGTAAAGCTACATGGAGTGCCTAGTAGGATTGTCTCAGACAGAGGGACCCAATTCACCTCTAGGTTTTGGAAAAGCTTGCACCGATCCATGGGTACAAAGCTGGACTTCAGCTCGGCTTATCACCCGCAGACGGATGGTCAAACCGAGAGGGTGAATCAGATTCTAGAAGACATGCTGAGAGCATGTGTTCTAACCTACGGAAAAGATTGGGAACAAAGTTTGCCGTATGCGGAATTCTCGTATAACAACAGTTACCAAGCCAGCCTAGGCATGTCCCCGTTCGAAGCCCTCTATGGTAGAAAGTGCAAAACTCCCCTAATGTGGTCGGAGGTAGGAGAACGTGCCCTAGAAGGACCCGACTTTATAAAAGAGGCAGAAGAAAAAGTAGCGGAGATCCGCGAGAAACTGAAAGCAGCTCAGTCCCGGCAAAAGAATTACGCGGACAAGAAAAGGCGAGAAATAAGTTTTAACCCAGGCGAGTTTGTTTATCTCAAGGTCTCGCCTATTCGAGGGACGCGAAGATTTCAAGTGCAAGGAAAATTAGCCCCTCGATACATCGGGCCGTACCAAGTCCTAAAGAAAGTCGGAGCCGTAGCATATCGGTTGCAACTGCCGGAAGAGATGTCGGACGTACACCCGGTATTTCATGTCTCGCAATTGAGAAGGTGTTTGAGAGTACCCGAGGAAGAACATGTACCAATAGAAGCAATAGACCTACAGCCGGATCTGCGATACCAGGAAATACCGATAAAAATTTTGGACACTGTCACCAGAAGAACGAGGAACTCCGAAGTGCGGATTTGCAGAGTTCAGTGGAGTAGACATGGGGTAGAAGAAGCGACGTGGGAACGCGAAGAGGCACTAAAGAAGGAGTTTCCCCATCTATTTAGGGGCCAGCCGAATCTCGAGGACGAGATTCATTTAAGTGGGGTAGGTTTGTGACGCCCTAAAAATTTACCAAGTCAAATCACGCGTTAGAAGGTTTCGATTAAAAACCACTCGTCGTCAAACCCTAGCCCTAACCCCTGACCGTATCGTTGTCCCATCCCGCGCCGCCCGGAGGCCTGCCGTCCGCGCGCGGTCACCGCCGAATAGCGCCGGCGCAAGTCACTTCCCGCGCAGAGCGCGGATTCCGCGCGCGCGTGGCCGACCGGCCGCGGTCGCCGCCGCGACCGGCGCCGACACGCGCCTCCTCTCTTTTCTCTTTCTCTCTCCTTTTCTTCCCTCTCCCATTTCTTCTTTTTTTTCCTTTTCCTTCTTTTCCTTTCTTCTTTCTTCTCCTCTTCTTCCTTCTCTCTTTCTTTCCTGGTTTTCCTGCCCCGAGGCCGCACGCCTCCTCCCCCTGGCCGAGCACCACGGCCCTCCCCCCCCCACGCGCAAGCGCACGCCCGAACCCCCTCCCCGCGCGCTGGCCCCGCCCTGTGCCCGGCTGCCCGTGCCCAAGCGCGCGCGCGTGCACCGCGTGCCGCGCCGCCCGCCGTGCCGACCGCGCACGGCCGAGCCGTGGCGACGCGCCGCCCGCCGCTGCACCCCGCCTCGCCGCCTGCGCCGCCCCCTGTGCGCGCACGCCGCCGTACACGGCCGCGCCGCCGGACCGCGCGCACGCGCTCCACGCGCACGCGCACTCGCGCACGCCACCGCCGCTGGCGCCCCGGCCTCGCCGCGCCCCGCCTTGCCGCCCGCGCCGCCCCCTGTGCTGCGCAGTGCCAGCCCGGCCCCCCCCACGTGTGCGGCTGCGCCCCCGCCGCAAGCCACGGGCGCCATTAATGGCCGCCCGTGGAGCCGCCGGCCGTCCCTCCTAATCCCCCACCGTCGGCCGCCTATAAATTGGCCACCGCGCAGCCCTCACCCCCCACAGCTGCCCCGCCGCCTCCTGCTCCTCCCCGCACTCCCACCGCCGCCGCCCGTACCGCACCACCGGCCGCCGCCGCCCCCTCCGCCGCGCCGCCGCTACGCGCCGCCCCCGCCCAAGGAGAGGGTAGGAACGGGACCCCCTCGCTCCCCTCTCCCTTTTCCCCCATGTGCCCGAGCCGCCCGAGCCCCTAGGCCGCCGGATTTGGGGCCGGCCCGAGCTCCCCCTCCCTCCTCTGTTTCACGGGTGAGGGGAGGAAGAAGGAGGGGCAATTTTGCCCTTAGCCCCTCCCCTTTTTCCCATTTTGTTAAGAGCCCTTCTACCTTTGCAAAACTTGCAGAAAAGCCCCTGGTTACTATTTCTTTTCAAACCTAATCCTTCCACCTTATTTTATTATTTCCAAATAGACCCACCACACACTTTTCACTGCCCCCTAATATTTCTAGGATTTGCAAATAGGTCCTCACTCTTTCCGGATATTTACGAACAAGCCCCTGGGCCCCCGTTTAACCCCTGAAGCCACCTTTAACTCGTCATTTTATGTGCGAAATGACCTCTGATCGACCCGAAACTTTACCACGCCCTTTCTAGTATAGTTTTAGCCATGCCATTAAGAATCCACCCAGAGATATTGCCCCGACCTCCGTAACTAAATTATTTCCGATTCAAGCTCGACGTTAAAAGCTTTTAGTTCCCGTGCTTGATTGTGTGCCTGTTTGTTTGCGTCGTAGGACACGGAGTGAACGAGGAAGGTCCCGACTGTGACCAAGCGAACGAGGACCAGTTCTGCGACCCCGAGCCCGAGGGGCAGTGCTACGATCAGGACCTTCCGCAAGGATTTGACGATGGCAAGTTCAATCCCGCCCTTTGATGCATGTTTCTGTCCTAGTTTTTATAAACACAACCCAGTGGCCTGTTTTATAAAATTGCATTGTTTTGTGTGTTGAAAACATGGTAGGATAGCCATCCTTGCCGTGATAGCCATACCTTGAATACCTGCTTTTATAAAGAAAAATGCGTGTGTGTGGGAAGGATAAAATGCGGTTTTGAAAAGTGAGTTAGACGAGATGGATGGCATTTCTGTGTGAATTGCCGTTGGTGTGCTCGTACCTGTGTGGTTGAGCAAGGAAGGGAGATATCCATCTTGTCACCCCTAAGGACCGAGTTGATGTGACATCTCACCTAGCTTCTTGTAGTGCGAACCACTTGACCGTTGTATGGGCAACGGTTTAGCATAAACCCCACTAGTTAGCCTGATAGCCATCAGGAGAGCTGAGAGCAACGGGTGATCAAGGAGAAGGGATAAGCTCTGTGTGACTTATGCCCTGGTTAAACCTCGGAGGTAGGTCGAATGACCCCTTGATGGATCCCGTGGTGGCTAGTCAGGTCTAGCTAAGGTGGGTAATGGCTTTGTTGGGATCTGCACCGGCACTAAGGTGTTCGTGCTGTGGTACCCCACCTGTGGGTAAAGTTGCACACCTCTGCAGAGTTAAAATCTATTCGAATAGCCGTGCCCACGGTATTGGGCAAGTTATGGTGTGGTCACATAACTAGTGTTTCTCCTGGGAATGATTGGGCTGGTGTGAGTTGTTTGGAAAGTGTCCGGCAGTTGTGCCGTGTGCTACGGCGGACGGGGAGTCCGGTAGCAGCTTAAAACCTGGATCCTGTGTGGATCAATACTGTGTGCTCCTTGGTATAAGAAAACCTGTTTTGAAAAGTGCTTTCAAAACGAACCCCTGCATATAACTGTGTTTTCCGCAAATGAACCGTAACCCTATCCTTGGATTGTCCTGTGCATTAAATTCTGTTATACCCCTCCGTGGGTGTGATTGGACTTGCTGAGTACGTTCGTACTCACCCCTTCTTACTTTTACAGTGGAAGACCCAGACTACATCCCCGAAGACAACGAGTAGGGTTTCGTCCTGCACCCAGTCTTGCCTGTGGTTGAGGCCACCGTTGGATTCCGCATGGCGCAAGACTCTGATGATCCTTTGTTCGTAGCTAGTGTAGTTGTGTGGGTTTTTGTTGTAATCCTCGCGATAGTGGCGCTTCACTGCCCATTACCGCATAGAGTTGTACGGTGATGTACCATCTGATGTAAAAAAAGTGTTATCAGCCTCCTGGGACTGATAAATCAGCACTTTTAAGTCTTCCCCGATGGGGGGGACGCTTCATCCACCCCATTGGATCCCCAACTCATGTTTTGGGGTGTTTCAAACCGTTTCATTATTGCACAAACTTGGGTGCAAAACGGGCCGACCTGGAGCACTTAATGCACAAGTTTGTGCAATGAAGTCGCGTTGGAATTTTTCGCAATGAACGCACCGGTCCATTCCATTGGACCCCAAACTCATATTTTGGGGAGTTTCGTACCGTTTCGTTACTGCACGAACTTGGGTGCAAAACGGGCCGAACTAGAGCACTTAATGCACAAGTTTGTGCAACGATGTCGCGTCGGAATTTTTTGCAACGAACGCCCCCAATCCACCCCATTGGACCCCAAACTCATGTTTTCGGGCGTTTCGAACAGTTTCGCTACTACACGAATGTGGGTGCAAAACGGGCCGAACCGGAGCACTAAATACACAAGTTGGTGCAACGAAGTCGTGTCGGAATTTTTCGCAATGAACGCACCCGATCCACCCCATTGGACCTCAAACTCATGTTTTGGGGCATTTCAGACCATTTCGTTAATGCACGAACTTAAGTGCAAAATGGTCGAACGGGAGCAATCAATATACAAGTTCGTGCAACGAAGTCGCGTCGTAATTTTTTGCAATGGACGCACCCGATCCACCCCATTGGACCCCAAACTCATGTTTTGGGACATTTCGGACCGTTTCGTTACTGCACGAACTTTGGTGCAAAACGGGCCAAACTGGTGCCTTTAATGCACAATTTCGTGCATCGAAGTCGAGTCGGAATTTTTCGCACGCACCCGATCCACCACATTGGACCCCCAAGCTCATGTTTTGTAGCGTTTCGAACCGTTTCACTACTGCACGAACTTGGGTGCAAAACATGTCGAATTGGAGCACTTAATGCACAAGTTGGTGCAACGAAATCACGTCAGAATTTTAAGCAATTAACGCACCCGATTCAACCCATTGGATCCCAAACTCATATTTTGGGGCGTTTCGGACTACTTTGTTAACGCACGAACTTCGATGCAAAATGGCCGAACTGGAGCAATTTATGCACAAGTTCGTGTAACGAAATCGCGTCGGAATTTTTCACAATGAACGCAATCGATCCACCCCACTAGACCCCAAACTCATATTTTGGGGTGTTTCGGAGCATTTCGTTACTGCACAATGAACGCACCCGATCCACCCCACTGGACACCCAAGTTTGTGCAATGAAATCGCAATGGATTTTTTCGCAAGGAACGCACCCGATCCATCCCATTGGATCCCAAACTCATGTTTTGGGACGTTTCAGAATGTTACGTTCCCGCAAGAACTTCGGTTCAAAATGGGCCAAATTAGTGCAATTAGTGCACAAGTTCGTTGAACGAAGTTGCTTCAAAGTTTTTCACAACAAACGCACCCGATCCACCCCATTGGATCCCCAACTCACGTTTTGGGGTGTTTCAAGCCGTTTCATTATTGCACAAACTTGGGTGCAAAATGGGCTGACCTGGAGCACTTAATGCACAAGTTTGTGCAATGAAGTCGTGTTGGAATTTTTCGCAACGAACGCACCGGTCCATCCCATTGGACCCCAAACTCATATTTTGGGGCGTTTTGTACTGCTTCATTACTGCACGAACTTGGGTGCAAAACGGGCCGAACTAGAGCACTTAATGCACAGGTTTGTGCAACGATGTCGCGTCGGAATTTTTTGCAACGAATGCCCCAATCCACCTCATTGGACCCCAAACTCAAGTTTTCAGGCGTTTCGAACAGTTTCGCTACTACACGAATGTGGGTGCAAAACGGGCTGAATCGGAGCACTTAATGCACAAGTTCGTGCAACGAAGTCGTGTCGGAATTTTTCGCAATGAACGCACCCGATCCACCCCATTGGACCTCAAACTCATGTTTTGGGGCATTTTGGACATTTCGTTACTGCACGAACTTCAATGCAAAATGGTTGAACGGGAGCAATCAATGTACAAGTTCGTGCAACGAAGTCGTGTCGTAATTTTTCGCAATGGACGCACCCGATCCACCCTATTGGACCCCAAACTCATGTTTTGGGGCGTTTCGAACCGTTTTCGTTACTGCACGAACTTTGGTGCAAAACAGGCCGAACTGGTGCCTTTAATTCACAATTTCGTGCATCGAAGTCGAGTCGGAATTTTTCGCACGCACCCGATCCAGCACATTGGACCCCAAGCTCATGTTTTATAGCGTTTCGAATCGTTTTGCTACTGCACGAACTTGGGTGCAAAACGTGTGGAATTAGAGCACTTAATGCACAAGTTCGTGCAACGAAATCACGTCAGAATTTTAAGCAATTAACTCACCCGATTCAACCCATTGGATCCCAAAGTCATATTTTGGAGCGTTTCGAACTGCTTTGTTACCGCACGAACTTCGATGCAAAATGGCCGAACTGGAGCAATTTATGCACAAGTTCGTGCAATGAAGTCGCGTCGGAATTTTTCACAATGAACGCAATCAATCCACCCCACTGGACCCCAAACTCATATTTTGGTGTGTTTCGAAGCATTTCGTTACTGCACAATGAACGCACCCGATCCGCCCCACTGGACACCCAAGTTTGTGCAACGAAATCGCAATGGAATTTTTCACAAGGAACGCACCAGATCCACCCCATTGGACCCCAAACTCATGTTTTGGGACGTTTCAGAACGTTACGTTACCGCATGAACTTCGGTTCAAAACTGGCCAAATTAGTGCAATTAGTGCACAAGTTCGTTGAGCGAAGTCGCTTCAAAATTTTTCGCAACGAACGCACCCGATCCACACCATTGGATCCCCAACTCATGTTTTGGGGTGTTTGAGACCGTTTCATTACTGCACAAACTTGGGTGCAAAACGGGCCGACCTGGAGCACTTAATGCACAAGTCTGTAAAATGAAGTCGCGTTCGAATTTTTCGCAACGAACGCGCCAGTCCATCCCATTGGACCCCAAACTCATGTTTTGGGGCGCTTCGTACCGTTTCGTTACTGCACGAACTTGGGTGCAAAACGGGCCGAACTAGAGCACTTAATGCACAAGTTTGTGCAACGATGTCACGTCAGAATTTTTTACAACGAACGCCCCCAATCCACTCCATTGGACCCCAAACTCATGTTTTGGGGCGTTTCGAACCGTTTCGTTACTGCACGAACTTAGGTGCAAAAAGGGCCAAACTAGAGCACTTAATGCACAAGTTCGTGCAATGAAGTCGCGTCAGAATTTTTCGCAACAAATGCACCCGATCCACCCCATTGGACCCCAAACTCATGTTTTGGGACGTTTCAGAACGTTACGTTACCGCACGAACTTCGGTGGAAAACAGGCCAAATTTGTGCAATTAGTGCACAAATTCGTTGAACAAAGTCGCTTGGGAATTTTTCGCAACGAACGCACCAGATCCACCCTATTGGACCCCAACCCATGTTTAGGGGTGTTTCGGACTGTTTCGTTATGGCGCAAACTTGGGGGCAAAACAGGCCGAACCGGAGCACTTAAGGCACAAGTTTGTGCAACGGAGTCGCGTTAGAATTTTTCACAATGAACGCACCGGTCCACCCCATTGGACCCCAAACTCATGTTTTGGGGCGTTTCGTACCATCTCGTTACTACACGAACTTGGGTGCAAAATGGGCCGAACTGGAGCAGTTAAAACACAAGTTCATGCAATGAAGTCGTGTTGGAATTTTCCGCAACCAACATCACGAGCTCACGTCGGATATTTTCGCAACAAACGCACCCGATCCACCCCATTAGACCCCAAACTCATGTCTTCATGCATTTCAGACCGTTTTATTATTGCACGAATTTCGGTGCAAAATGGCCAAACTGGAGCAATTAATGCACAAGTTCGTGCAACCAAGTCGTATCAGAATTTTTCGCAACAAACGCACCCGATCCACCCCAATGGACTCCAAACCTATGTTTTGGGGCGTTTCGGACCATTTTCGTTACTACCCGTACTTCAGTGCAAAATGGGCCAAATTGGTGCCCTTAATGCACAAGTTCGTACAACGAAGTCGCATAAGAATTTTTCGCAACGAACACACCCGATCCACCCCATCGGACCCCAAACTCATATTTTGGGATATTTCGGAACATTACATTACTGCATGAACTTCGGTGCAAAACGGGCCGAACTTGTGCAATTAGTGCACAAGTTCGTGCAATGAAGTCGCTTCAAAATTTTTCGCAGCGAACGCACCCGATCCACCCCATTGGACCCAAAACTCATGTTTTGGGGCGTTTCGGACCGTTTCGTTACTGCATGAAGTTCGGTGCAAAACGAGCCGAACTGGTGTCTTTAATGTACAAGTTCGAGCAATGAAGTCGCTTCGGAATTTGTCGCTACGAATACAACGAACTCACGTCGGAATTTTCCACAAGGAACGCACCTCATTCGACCCCCCAAACTCATGTTTTGAGGCGTTTTGGATTGTTTCGTTACTGCACAAACTTCGGTGCAAAATGGGCCGAACTGGTGCCTATAATGCAAAAGTTCATGCAGAACTTCGGTGCAATGAATGCAACGACCTTACGTCGGAATTTTTCCGCATCGAACGCACCCGATCCACACCATTGGTCTCCAAACTCATGTTTTGGGACGTTTCGGACCATTTTGTTACATCACGAACTTTGCTGCAAAACGGACGAACTGGTGCAATTAATGCACAAGTTTGTACAACGAAGTAGCGTCAGAATTTATCGCAACAAACGCACCCGATGCACCCTATTGGACCCCAAACTCATATTTTGGGGCGTTTTGGACCGTTTCGTTACTGCACTAACTTCGGTGCAAAACGGGCCGAACTAGTGCATTTAATGCACAGGTAGTGAAACAAAGTCACGTCGAAATTTTTCGCAACGAATGCACCCGATCCCCCCCATTGGACCCCAAACTCATGTATTGGGACGTTTCAAAACGTTACATTCCGCATGAACTTTGGTGCAAAATGGAACAAACTGGTGCAATTAATGCACAAGTTCGTGCAATGAAGTCACTTCGGAATTTTTCGGAGTGAACGCACCCGATCCACCCCATTGGACCCCAAACACATGTTTTGGGGCGTTTTGACCCGTTTCGTTACTGCACGAACTTGGGAGCAAAACGGGCCGAACAGGAGCACTTAATGCACAAGTTCGTCAAACGAACTCGCGTTGAAATTTCTCGCAACGAACGCACCCGATCCACCCCATTGGACCCCCAAACTCATGTTTTGGGGCGTTTCGGACCGTTTCATTACTCCACGAACTTCGGTGCAAAACGGTCGAACTGGACCAATTAATGAACAAATTCGTGCAAGGAGTCATATCAAAAATTTTCGCAATGAACACACCCGATCCACCCTGTTGGACCCAAACTTATGTTTTGAGACGTTCCGGACCGTTTCATTGCTGCATGAACTTCAGTGCAAAATGGGCCGAACTAGTGCCTTTAATGCACAAGTTTGTGCAACGAAGTCGCGTCGAAATTCTTCGCAACCAACACAACGAACTCACGTTGGATATTTTCACAACGAACGCACCCGATCCACCCCATTGGACCCAAACTCATGTTTTGGTCTGTTTGGAACCGTTTAGTTACTGCATGAATTTCGGTGCAAAATAGGCCGAACTGGTGCCTTTAATGTACAAGATCGTGCAACGAAGTCGAGTCGGAATTTTTTGCAACGAACACAACGAACTCACGTCGGAACTTTTCCACAAGGAACGCACCCCATTGGACCCCAAAGTTACGTTCTGGGGCATTTCGGACCGTTTCATTACTGCACGAACTTCGGTGCAAAATGGGCCGTGTCAGACCCGGGCACATAGGACTATCCACGTAGCGTACTTCTCCTAGGATACGGGATGGGACATAGCCCACGCCCTACATGTGTTGTAACTACTCGTAGTGCAGTAGGACTACTCATACATTAGTGAAACTAGTCGAACACGGTAGGAAACTACCCGAGAAGTATTCAGGTAGGACTCCTAGGCTTGTACCCGACCAGGACTTCCACATAAACCTGTGCCCCCAGACTATATGTGGGCGGACAGGGACCTCCTTAGGGACGATCACCATCAAAGGCAATACAAACCACACAGGACGTAGGGTATTACGCTCTCAGCAGCTCGAACCTATCTAAACCTTTTGTTCCTTGCACCTTCAAGTTCCTGATCTCGGTGATACCCTACCTACAAACTCACCACCTCAGGGGTATCCCTCAGTGGGCGAGTTGGTAAAACACCGACACCGAAGAATTCGATGGCATCCTTCAACTTCACCAGCGTTGTGCTCAGCGAGGGCACAACTTTCATCTTCGGCTCCGGGATCTGCGTCGCCAACGCTTTGGGTGGCTTCAACAGCCACCTAGTCAACTCTAGGCAGCTGAAGGCCTCTTCATCAACTCAAAGCAGCGATCTCGACAAGTTCATCGACAACCTTGACGAGCTGATGCTTCCCGATCTCGCCCTGCTGATCGAAAAGATGTCCATTTTCGACGCGACACATCATATCTAGTCGGATCGGACTCAAACCGATTTGTGGAGACCACACAATCTAAGTCCTTCTCCGACTTGGAGGAGGATTTGATCTGCTCCTCAAGCTCAACAATGTGGGAGCCACCGCTTGCCAGGGGGCCCCCATTTTCGACAACTACTCGGACTGTAACGAAGGTACTCCTCGTTCAGTATTACACCTTCAAGCCAAATCCGAGGAGGACTCGGAGACAAGCGAGCCACCGCCCGTTGGGCGGCACCCGCTCTCGAAAACCACTCGCAACCTGATGGCCACACCGAATCATTTTTGGCCAGCCATCTAGATTTAACCATAACATCAATGCCGCAAGGCCATTTCGTGTACTAGAAGCGCTTTGAGCCCTCTGAACTACTCTATTACGAGTCCTGCCTTGTGGCCTTCACACAGAAACTGCCCTTCCAAGAGGGCAAACCTCTCTCTCCCATCGCAGAAGAGGGAGAAAGTAGCACAGAGCTACTCGTGTACAACCTTACGGCTAACCACTCTCCGGATTGTCAAGTTTGCAAGGCCTCCCTTCGCAACTCGGAGGACGACGAGCTAGACCCCCAGTATGACAACAAGCAACTCATGGACGTCTCAGCTGACGAGCCCACAGCTGATGCTCCCTAGGATGAAGTCGAGGAGCACCGAAGGATCCGGCAGGTGAAGAACGCCAAGGGCACCCAGCGTAGGCGCAATGCCCAGAATAGCGCCTACGAACCAAGGGATCTAAACAACGCTTTTGCAGTAGTCACGGATCAGAAGTACCGTAAGCCGATTGGCGCCATCACAGAAGCAGCCCTCTTAGCTCAACAACTCCCACCCAACCCTTAGATACAAAGGCTGCAGTATCTAGCCCAGCGCGCAACATCCAGTGTCTTCCACTCGGAATCAACCCTCGAGATCTGAACGCCATGGCGAAACCACGCTAGTCAGTCGCATGCCCGGAGGAGGTCCCGGGAGCCGGAGGAATGACAACCGCCAGCACAACGAGGGCCACCTGTCCGCACGTGGCAACAATGAACAAGAAGTACAACAATCCACTCGCAACCAGCGTGGTGCAAGGCATCAAGGCCAAGATCCACTTGAGGCCAGCCTTCACGACGCTCCCAAGATCGACCTCCGACAGAAGATCAACAAAGGCCATGACGCGCGGTGTGTTGTTGAATCAAGGAGAAGGGATCATACCGGCAGGTGCCACGATGACGACGACAACGACCGCTTCCCCATCTTCACCACCAGCATCACCGACAAGTCCTATCCAAAGGACTTCAAAACAGTCAGAATCCCGAAGTACTATGGTAAGCAAGACCTGCGCTAGTGGGTTTGATGCTACTCCGTTGCTATTGAAGTTTCAGGGGGATCCAACTCCACCAAAGCTCTCTACTTCCCGGTGACTCTGGAGTCCGCACCCCTCACGTGGCTTGAAAGCCTCAAGGCAAACTCCATCAACTCGTGGGAGGACCTCAAACAGGCCTTCATCGACAACTTCCAAGGATCCATGATCAGAGCAGGTACTTGCCATGATCTGTCCCAGGAAAAGCAAGAGATAAACGAGATCCTGAGGTCCTACACCCGGCATTTCTTCAAGACGCGCGCCACCATCACCAACATCACCGCTGAGGACGTCATCCGCTGCTTCCAGAATAGGCTCTTCTCGAAGCACACATACCACATCTTCAGGTGCAATTGCTTGACTACTGCTGTAGAGCTGCACGACATGATGGCATGGTGGGCTGACCAAGAGGATGAGGAGAACAACCGCTTCCCCAAGCGCAACCACGACAAGCAAAGCAATGGCAACGACCACTTCGACAAGAGCCAGCGAAACCACTCGGGGAATACCTGAAAGCGCAAGCCAGACCAAGAAGTCGCGGCTATTGAGCGCAATCCACGTGGCAAGAAGTTGGGGAACAATGACTCACAATTCAAGAAAGTCATGCACAAACAATGCCCGATACACCCGAAGTCGTGACACGCGCTCTTCGAGTGCGTCACCATCCGCAAGTCACTCAATGCACCACCCCTCCCTCAAGCAGGAAACTGAAAGGACCAGGTGGATGACGAGGAAGGTGACAAGTCAGGGGTTCAAGACTTCCAGGATCCAAAGAACATCATCAACGTCATCTTCGGCGGAGACGGTGAATTCCCCTCCAAGCGCGCGCACAAGTTGACCCTGCGTGAAATATTCTCTGTGGAGCCGACCACGACAAGGCCTCTGAGATTCAGTGAGGTCCTGATCTCCTTCTCTAGGGACGATCAATGGACATGCTTCTCCAAGCTGGGAAAATTCCCGCTCGTCCTAGACCCTGTCGTGGCGGTCTCACAGCTAACACGAGTACTCATTGATGGCCGGAGCAGCCTCAACCTGCTTTTCGCGAGTACTCTGAAGAAGAAGGGCCTCGACATCTCCAAGATGCTCACCCCTAGCAAAGCTCCTTTCTACAGCATTGTCCCGAGTAACACGACTACACCACTCGGGTTAGTGTCCTGCCAGTCACCTTTGGGATGAAAGACAACTACCGCACCGAGTACATCAAGTTCAAGGTGGCGGATTTTGACTCATCATATCATGCCATCCTTGGCAGACTGGCACTAGCCAAATTCATAGCCATGCCCCACTATATCTATCTACTACTTAAAATGCCAGGCAAGACAGGCGTACTCACACTCCGCGGCGTCCTGAAGAAGTCGTATGACTACAACCAGGAAGCGATTGAGTACGCCATGACATCGCGCGTGCCAGAGCCATCTGCAGAAGTACTTGCGGCCGTGCATAAGCTGACCAACTCAGAGATGGAGATCTCCAACCAGCAGCCTAGCCAGTCAAGGGTTAAACCCAACCCCAGCAACGTCGGCATCAAGGCCATCCAGCTACAAGAAGGTGACCCGTCCAAGACTGCTTTGATCAGGGGCGGCTTAGGCGGCAAATAGGAAAGCGCGCTCGTCAGCTTCCTTAGGGCTAAACGGGACATATTCGCATGGAAACCAGTGGATCTGCTAGGAGTGCCCAAAGAGTTGATTGAGCATTCCCTAAAAGTCGACCCTAAAGCCACTCCGAAGAATCAACGACTATGACGCTTCGCCCCCGACAAGCGGGAGGCCATCAAGAAAGAGCTAGCAAAACTACTCGCGGCTGGTTTTATTAAAGAAGTCTACCACCCCAAGTGGTTAGCTAACCCTGTACTAGTCTTGAAAAGGAATAACAATGAATGGAGGATGTGTGTGGATTATACTGATCTCAATAAACATTGCCCGAAGGACCCCTTCATGCTCCCACACATCGACCAAGTCATCGACTCTACGGTTGGTTGCGTCTTGCTCTCCTTCCTCGACTGCTACTCGGGCTACCATTAGATAACTCTCAAGGAAGAAGACCATATTAAAACAGCGTTCATCAACCCCTTTGGAGCATACGCATACACTACAATGTCATTTGGGTTGAAGAATGCAGGAGCAACCTATCAACGGGCCATCCAACTATGCCTTGCGGACTAGTTACACCGCAATGTTCAAGCCGTGGTCATCAAGACCAGATGCCACGATGAGTTCATCACCGATCTCAAGGAAACGTTCAACAGCTTGCAGAAGTTTTGATGGAAGCTTAACCTAACAAAGTGCGTCTTTGGCGTGCCTCAAGGAAAACTACTCGGGTTCATTGTCAGTCATCGAGGAACTGAAGCCAATACGGAGAAGATCAACGCCATCACAGCCATGGATGCTCCAAGGACGATCAAGGACATCCAGAAGCTCACAGGCTGTATGGCAGCTTTGAATCGATTCATCTCCCGACTTGGGGAACGGGGACTACCCTTCTTCAAATTGCTCAAGCACCACGACACATTCCAGTGGACCGAGGAAGAAAACTAGGTGCTGCAAGATCTCAAGCACCATCTGCAGTCGCCACCCACCCATCCTGACGGCTCCCCAACCAGGCGAGGATCTGCTACTCTACATTGCCAAACTACTCACATCGTCAGCACGGCAATCGTGGTGGAACGCCAGGAGGAAGGCCATGCCTTCGGGGTGCAGCGACTAGTCTACTTCATCAGCGAAGTCCTCTCTAAATCTAAGGCTCGTTACCCCATGATTCAGAAATTACTTTACGGTATACTCATCACTTCCAGGAAGCTTCGCCATTATTTCGACGCATACAATATCCTAGTGGTCTCCGACTTCCCATTGGTGGATATCCTCCACAATCGGGATGCTACCGGGCACCTCCAAGTGGGCAGTGGAGCTAGGAGCTCTCGCACACGACTTCAAGCCCCGGACAGCCATCAAGTCACAGGCACTAGTCGATTTCATAGTAGAGTGGCGAGGAAACCAAGTGGAAGCCCCAACCAACTAGCCAGAGCATTAGGTTATGTACTTTGACGGCTCACTCAAGCTCGGTGGCGGTGGTGCGGGAGTACTTTTCATCAGCCCGAGATGAGAACAGCTCAAGTACGTGTTTCAAATACTATTCAAGGTCTCTAACAACGAAGCTAAGTATGAGGAATTATTGCACAGGCTACACCTGACAGTCTCCCTAGGCATCAAGCGACTACTCATCTACGATGACTCCTTATTGGTGGCTCAACAAGTCAACAAGGAGTGGGACATCTGAAAGGATCGATGGACCAAGAGGGGGGGTGAATTGGGCCTTTTTCAATTTCTAAAACAAGATAAAACAACCTTAACCTATGCAAAAACTAGAAAGGCTCCAATTCACCAACCGGATAACTAAACAACCTACACAAGCTAGTTAAGATGAAAAGAGATAAAGCCTAGCAAGGTAGAGCTAACTAGTGATCCCTAAATCAAGCACATGAATGAATTGCATGAAAGATAATGCTTGAAAAAGTAAAGTGGACAAGGGACAACCGGATTTTTCCCGTGGTATCGATGTGTTGGCACACACCCCTAATCCACGTTGTGACACTCACAAAGAGTATTGTCACCTCCCAAGTCACCAAGACGAGGGCGCTCACTAAGAGTCTCCGTTCACCATCCCGGTGTGGTGGAGATCAAGCCACGTACAAGTCTCTTCTCCGGGCTTCCACAATCCTTGGCAAGCTCCGCGAGAATCACCTCGATCACCAAGATCGCCTAGGTGATGCCAATCACCAAGAGTAACAAGCTAAGGCCTTCACTTGAGCAAGAACCAATCACAAAGAATGAATGCACACAAGCTTCTCTCTACTCAAGTCCTTAATCTTGCTTCTTGAATGATTGAATGAACAAGTGTATGAAATGTTGAAGCTCAAAGTGGCTCTTGGCTAAAGTATGTGTGTTTGGATGTTGCCTGGTGCCAAGAGTTGTAGAATGACCCATTGGAGGGGTATATATGGGCAGCTCACACGAATAGAGCCGTTGGAGAAAAAGCTGCCAGAAAACTGCGTAGCGCCGGTTAATCCGACGTCCCTCCAATAGTCATCGTCGGTTTAACCGGTGAATGTAAACTGCCACTTCTGAAAACTAGCCGTTACAGCTTGGGCAGATTAACCGTCGTTGCATCGGTTTAACCGGTGAGTGTAATCATCCATTGATCAACAGAAATACCAAGTCACTGGACAACTGCACCGACGTCCAATTTCAAATAGCGTCGGTTTAACCGGTGAGTGTAGTTGTCCACTGATCAACTGAAAACCGAGTCTCTGGACAACTGCACCGACGTCAAAATTCAAATAACGTCGGTTTAACCGGTGTATTGACTTGTCCAGTCCTGTTGACCTCGTTTAACCGACGTATATAAAACTTGAAGCGTCGGTTAAACCGGTGAATATGATTTTTCTGATTTTGCCTATTCTGACTTGAGTCTTGAATGAAATCCAAATATTCTTGAGATATAAGTTGAGAACCACTTATTTGAGCTTCTAGAAACCTGAGTGACCTTTGTGTGCATCCATTTTCAAATGACCATATCCATGCTCAAGTTACTAAGCCTAAACCCCTCTTAATAGTGCGATCACTACAAAACTATAAAACCTATACTAACCTAAGTGTCCTTCTCAACCTTATGACACTTAGGACTAGAAAGATCCTTAGTCTTGACACATTATAGAGTTGAATGCCGAGATCGCCTTTTTGAATAATGAAAATTAGGGGCCTCTTTTGACATATAACCAAATGAGCAATAATGATCTATAAAGCTGCACAAACTCATTAGTCACAATAATGGTTGTCATTAATCACCGAAACATACCTTAAGGGCCTAGATGCTTACAATCTCCCCCTTTTTGGTGATTGATGACAACACAGACATAAATAACGAGAGAGCGAGAAAGATATGACAAGAATAAACACAGGCAAACTCGAAAGAAAGGAACCAAAGAGCTCAAAGGCTCGAACAAAATCCATAGATATGTCTCAAAAGCTCAGCATGCTCAAATGACAAATGTACATATCCATGAACTAAAACCAAATATAAGACAATATATAATACAATAAGAAACAACAAAGTCCTGATCGAGCTCTCTCTAGTGCTACCCTCCCCCTGACTCCCTCTCCCCCTTTGGCATCAAAGCCCAAAAAGGATAGCTACTGATCCGGGTGCCGCGGGACGGCGAGGAAGCGATCCGGGTCATCATCGTCGTCGTCGTCGTCAGACGGTGGATCCTCGGTGACAGACGGAAGCTGCTGATCTGAAGTGCCGGTAGGTGCTGAGCTGACGGGAGGTGTAGCTGTCGTCGAGGCTGTCGTCGAGGCCCTGGTGCTAGCACTGCCTGGGAGAGGGTCCGTGGAAGTAGTAGCCGGCTCAGCAGAAGATGTGTCAACATCTGAAGTAGTGAGTGCTGATGCTGCCGGCTGTGACGACTGCTGAAGTAAGGACACCTCTCCGCCTCCCCCTGAAGGTAGTGGCTGTGGTACTGCGGGGAGGCCAACTGACTGCACTGCAGAGGGTGACTCCTGGAAGAGTGAGGTCGCAGGCAGAGGAGAGAAGAGAGGACGACTCGCAGACCCAAGAAGTGCTGACAATGAGAACATAATCTCTGGGGTCGCGGAGGAAGCTGGAGCAGTGGAGGCCGGAGCTGGTGTAACTGCAAGTGGTGGTGCTCCGGCGCCCTGAAGGCCTGTCTGTCCTGGCTGCTGAGGGGCGAGTCCGGTGTGAGAATATAGCTGTGAAATCATCCCGAACATCGCCATCATGCCCTGCTGCATCTGCTGAAACTGAGCGTCCGTCCTCTGAGAGACTCTGTCAATAAGGCCGACGAAACGCTCCTCCGTAGCAGCTCGCTCTCGGGCGGCCTCCCTCTGGATCTGTGCAAGCTGGGCCTCATGGGCTCTCCTGGCCTCCTCCTGTGCCCGGCGGTCCTCTCTCTGCTGTGTGACCAGCTGCTGTAGAAGAGCGGTGAGCTCAGACGGCTGAGACACCTGAGACTCTGAAACTGTAGTAGCAGCAGCTGTCACTGGAGCTGGCTCTCCGGAACCTCCTGCCTCATGATCATGACTAGCTGGGGCTGGTGCAGGGAAGTACTCCTCATCCTCGGAGGAGTCTGACTCTAGGTCTGACCAATGAATCTCATCATCTCCTCCGGGAAGCTGTGCCTCTGCGGCAAGCAGTGCCTCAACCTCCTGGGCCACTCGGGCCTGTACCTCGGGTGACAGCCGTGCCATGGCAGCTCTATCAGCCTGCCTGCCTCTCCTCCGGTCCGAAGGTGCTGTCGGTCTGTAGACAGGAAACCAGGGGACCTCGTCCTGCCGGTAGACTGCACTGACGGGTGACTCAGCTGGCACTATCATGGAGCAAATGAAACTAATCCAGTGAGCATAAGGAAACTGTCGTACTACGCCCATCCCGTCAGTGATAACATCCTCGATCTCAGCTAAGATGAAGTCGACAATATCAAAGGGCTCGTGAGTGAGGATGTGAAGAAGTAGCAGCTGCTGCAGACCTGTGAACCCCTCTGGGTAGCCACTCCTCGGGAGCAAAGTCCTCCGGAGTGCCATGTGAACTGCGTAGGCCTCTGGGGTCAGCAAGCTGGGGACTCTGGCGTAGGAGGCTGGAAAGGGCTGGCGGAAGCACTGTGAGATTGCCTCGTGAGAAGGTGCAATCCCGCCAATCATGGCCCTGCGAGGTGGATCTGCATCACCGTAGACCATCTCGTGCAGAGAGACGTCAACAAGGTCAACTCCAAGTATCCCAGCAAGTGTCGCTCTGGACAATCCAAATACCTGCCCCCCAAACATGAAGTGAACAGCTCTGCGCTCTGGGGCAATCCATGCTGTGGCGTAAAAGACTCTGACCCAGTCCTCAATATATCTGTTCCTCTCAATGGAGAGCAACCTGGGCAGACCTCTGAAGTGCTCGAAGTGCTCGCGGACATCGGCTCCCCCTGCAGCTGTCCTCAGTGAAACCCAGTCCAGTACACGGTGAGGGAAAATCCTGTGGCCCCGCCTCTGATAGGTCTCGTAGAAACTGGCCTGAAGAAGTGTCCAGAATCTGCGATCGACCCGGCTGTCTCGTGTCACGGGAAACCACTCCTCCTCCTGTACACTCCACCTGAGCCTCTTGACCTTCGCCGCATTGGCCTTGGTCAAGTTCTGGAGCAGCACACCTGGCTCCAGACGCACGACAGTGTCCATGCGGAACACTGCGCGCTCGGCCGCTAGGGCCTCGGCTCGACGAGCTGCTGCTGCTGCTGCTGTGGACCTGCGAGGCTCCTGAGGCTGGTGACCTCCTCGCGTCCTCGGTCCAGTGCGACGCTCGGTCGCTGGTGAAGTCTCCTCTGCGGGGGACGTCTGCCGGGTGCGGCCAGAACGTCGTAGAGCTGGTGACTGCTGTGTACCCTGCCCCTGAGACTGCTCTGACTGCTCTGACTCTGAAACTGAATCGGACTCTGCCGCTGAGACTGACTGCTCTGACTCTGCTGCTGCTGCGGCTGTGGCTCTGGTGGCCCTGGCACCTCTGACTCGGCCCATCCCTCTGCCTCTGCCTCTGCCCCTGGCTGCCGGATCCCTGATCGCGAACGGACGAGCACGCCCAGACGCCTGCTCCTCGGCGGCCTTAGCCACCATCTCGGCCCTCTCGGCCTCTCTCGCTGCGCGAGTCCGCTTGCGCGCGGGCTCCTCGACCACGATCCCCTTACCCTTCCTCTTGTCACGACCCATCTCGACAAACAACGGAATCAAGAAAGCGGAGCGATGAGTAAGGGCGTGAATGCGCGAGAGCGATGCAATGTGCGTGTGCAGCGGCTCGGTGGAGGTGCAGTGATGGCACGGTGGAGCGTGGGCGTGCGGGCACGGTGGCGCGGCAGCGACGCAGCCGTGGAGCTGGCGGCGCACAGGCGGCGGTGCGACGGAGGCGCGGCTGTAGTGCGTGGGAATGCACGGGCGGCAGTGGAGTGAAGGACGGTGGCGGCGGCGCGGGCGCAGGTGACGGTGACCGGCGCAGGAATGCGGCGGGTGGCGGCGCTGAGAGCGGTGGAGCAGACCGGCAAGCGGGCGGCGCACGGCGCGTACGGGCGGCGAGAGCGGAGGCGGCGCGGGCGGCGTGCGGCGGCGCGTGTGGGCGGCGCAAGACGGCGGACGGCGGCGGCGGTGACAGCGGAGGCGAAGAGTCGAGCTGGAAAGAACGAGAGCGAATGGGTCGTGAGCCGGCAAGAGAGAAATATGACATGTGGACCCCGCAATTTTTCTTATCGCCGGTTGATCCGACGCTTAGGTTTTGAACGCCGGTGAATTGCGTCGGTGTAATTTGCCAGAAACTCTGCCAAATCTGTATCTGTACGCCGGTTGAACCGATGATCTGAAAAGTGAACTCGTCGGTTGAACGATGCAAATAACAGTTGATTTTCAGGTCAGAATTGTGTTCTGTTCATCGGTTGATCCGATGCTGCAAACTATGTATACGCCAGTTGAACGCCTGAAATGACTGAGCTGTGGCTGACACTTAGTAACGCCGGTTAAACCGATGGGTATAGATCCATTGAACGTCGGTTTAACCGGTGAACCCAAAAACCCTCTCTCAGCTCACTTTTCTATGCTAAGTCCAATGAACTTATAAGATTCAACTAAACTCAAGTTAATGGACTTGCATAGGCGACTTTACCCCTCAAAATAGGATAGTTTAATAACTTAAATAGTTTTTCTTTTCAAAATCAAGGATAAGTCGCAAGAGAGACAAAGCGCCAAATTAAAATGTATGAGCCATGTCATAGGAATATTGAAGGAGGAAAGCTTCAAACTCACACTGACATTGCTCACTAGGCAATAACGCACCTAACACTTTACTCTCTTCACTTCTCATGAATTAAGATCTTGCATGTAAAACAAGTCTCATCTTCATCAAGTGATCTCCTTTGTGACTTTTACGCATGCAATGATAATGCAAATTACAAACACATGCGAAAGAAAGGTAAACATGAGATGCGCAACTATATGACAAGAAATGCATAGCGAGAATTTAAGATCTACTTGTCAAGTTTGATCCCACGGAAAGCTTCATCATGATGAGCCTCTCTACAAGCCTAGAGGAAAACAAGTGGACCACCACCTCTAGCTAAACCCTTGCTCATCACTATCTTACCATGGTTAGACAAGTGTCCTATATGTATGCATTTTTCTATATGGCATGGCAACTTACATGACGTTTGCTGCATCTAACACATTTAGCTCATTTCTTAGCCTAACAAAGGTACTCTCGTCTAAAGGTTTTGTGAAAATATCCGCCAATTGCTCCTCGGATCTCACACCTTGAAGGGAAATGTCCCCTTTGGCTTCGTGATCACGCAAGAAGTGATGGCGAATATCAATGTGCTTTGTGCGAGAGTGTTGAACTGGATTCTTGGCAATTTTTACGGCACTTTCATTGTCACAAAGGAGTGGTATTCTTCCTAGTTTCACACCAAAGTCCAAAAGGGTTTGCTTCATATATAGAATTTGGGCACAACATGCACCGGCAGCTATATATTCCGCTTCCGCGGTGGACAAAGCCACGGAATTTTGCTTCTTACTCGACCAAGAAACTAGAGAACGCCCAAGCAAGTGGCAACCCCCGGAGGTACTCTTGCGATCGACACGGCTTCCGGCAAAATCCGAATCCGAGTATCCCAAGAGATCTAAGCTAGCGCCTTTGGGGTACCACAAGCCTATGCTAGGAGTGTGCTTGAGATACCGAAGGATCCTATTCACAGCCGAGAGATGTGATTCCTTAGGGTTAGCTTGAAAACGGGCACACAAGCACACGCTAAACATTATATCGGGCCTAGATGCGGTAAGGTAAAGCAAAGACCCTATCATAGAGCGATAGAGGGATTGGTCAACCGGTTTACCGTCCACATCCAAGTCGAGATGCCCATTGGTTGCCATGGGTGTCTTGATTGGCTTACATTCATCCATCTTGAACTTCTTCAAGATATCTTTAGTATATTTTTCTTGATAAATGAATGTCCCTTCCTTCATTTGTTTGACTTGAAAACCAAGGAAGAAGGTCAATTCGCCAATCATGGACATCTCGAATTCCCTAGACATCATGGTAGCAAACTCATGGCTTAGTAAATCATTAGTTGAGCCAAAGATAATATCGTCAACATAAATTTGACAAATGAAAAGATCCCCGTTGACGTCTTTTGTGAACAAGGTGGTGTCCACCCTCCCGATCTTGAAGCCTTGCATGATTAGGAAGTCACGAAGCCTCTCATACCAAGCCCTTGGAGCTTGTTTGAGCCCATAGAGTGCCTTGTGCAACCTATAAACATGATTAGGATTCCTCGGATCTTCAAACCCGGGAGGTTGCTCAACATAAACAAGTTCGTTAATAAAGCCATTTAAGAACGCACTTTTCACATCCATTTGATATAACTTAATATTATGATGTGAAGAGTAAGCAAGAAGGATGCGGATAGCTTCAAGTCTTGCGACCGGAGCAAAAGTTTCACCAAAATCCAAACCTTCGACTTGAGAAAACCCTTTTGCCACAAGTCTTGCTTTGTTGCGTACTACCACCCCATGTTCATCTTGCTTGTTTCGAAAGACCCACTTTGTGCCGATGATGTTCTTGTCTTTTGGAGGAGCTTCGAGGACCCATACTTCATTGCGGGTGAAATTATTCAACTCTTCTTGCATGGCCATCACCCAATCCGAGTCCTCAAGTGCATCCTCTATGCTAGTGGGTTCAATACAAGAAACAAACGAGTGATGTTCGCAAAATGAAGCATGCTTACAACGAGTTCTTACTCCTTTGGAAGGACTACCAATGATTTGACCAATTGGATGATCCTTGGAGATGCGACCATGCTTTACTAGCGGTATTTGCGTGGATGCTTGTTGGGGTGGTTCATGAGTGACTTGTGCTTGTGGTGGAACATTTTGCTCTTCTTGTTCTTGGACTTGGGGTGTTGGCGTTGACACATTTTCTTGAGGTAGTGGATCAACTTTGTCTTGATCTTCATCCACTAGGGGTGCCGTGGAGATGCTTGGTGTAGATGAGGAAGATCCTCCCCCTTGATCATTGCCTTCATGCACCTCTTCCGGCTTGATATCCCCAATGGACATCTTCTTCAAGGTTTCTTCAATCTCTTCATCCCCTACATTTTCATAGCCAACAACCTCCTCTTGGGAGCCATTAGATTCATCAAACTCCACATCACATGTTTCTTCAACTAACCCGGAGGTTTGATTGAATACTCTATATGCTTTGGAGTTTGATGCATAACCAAGAAAGAAACCTTCATCACATCTACTTTCAAACTTACCGAGCCTTTTCTTCTTATAAATGAAGCATTTGCAGCCAAAGACTCGAAAGTATGATATATTTGGTTTCCTCCCGGTGATGAGCTCATATGGAGTTTTCTTGAGGAGTCGGTGAGGATACACTCGGTTTGATGCATGACACGCCGTGTTGATTGCTTCCACCCAAAACTTCTCGGACGTGCCATAATCATCCAACATTGCTCTTGCTAGGGTGATGAGTGTCTTGTTCTTTCTTTCCACCACACCATTTTGTTGGGACGTGTAGGTGGCGGAAAACTCATGTTTGACTCCTTCTTCATCGCACCATTCTTCAATCTTCATATTTTTGAACTCGGTGCCGTTGTCACTCCGAATCTTCACGATTGGGGAATTATATTCCCTTTGAGCTTTTCTTGCAAATGTCTTGAAGATTTCCGGAGTTTCACCCTTATCGCCACCAATGCTCTTGTATGAAGTTGGACCAAAGAGATCCATGTGTAGTAGCTAGAGCGGCTTGGAGGTAGACAACATCGTCTTGATAGGATGATGAGTTGCAACTTGCTTCCCGGCTTGACATGCTTTGCATAGCTTGTTCTTGTCAAAAGTGACGTCCTTTATGCCGGTGATCATCCCTCTCTTGTGGGCTTTCTTGAGGTTGCTCATGCCAATATGAGCAATTCTTCTATGCCAAAGCCACCCAAGAGACGACTTGGTGAAGAGGCAAGTCATGGTGCTTGTTTGCTTTGAAGAGAAATCCACCAAATAGATATTGCCATGCCTAAACCCCGTGAATACCAATGACTTGTCTTTTTCATGAGTCACTACAACACCATTCTTGTCAAAGGCACACGTTAGTCCAAGATCACACAATTGTGCAATAGAAATGAGGTTAAAACTAAGTGCTTCTACAAACAAAACATTTGAAATGGATAAATCTTTTGAAATTGCAATTCTACCCAAACCTAAGACTTTCCCCTTAGAGTTATCACCATAGGTGACATGTTCATGATCGCCGGGGTCTTCAAGTGAGGTGAACATGCTATCATTGCCGGTCATGTGTTGAGAGCAACCGCTATCAAGTACCCAATGTTTTCCACCGGCTTTGTAGTTCACCTACACACATGAGAATTTATTTTTGAGTTTTCGGAACCCAAACAAGCTTTGGGCCTTGCACATGTGTGACAAGAGCTTTTGGGACCCAAAATTGCTTGGGGAGCTTCTTCTTCGACTCCTTAGCAATTTTGCCAATGAACTTGGCCTTCACCTTGCCCTTCACTTTACTCAAGAGAAAATGATTATTCTGAAACATTGATGAGTAATTCTTGGGTAATTTAGGAAGAGGACGTGATGGTAAAGTGCACTCCCTAGTGTGGTGCCCGGTGACTTGGCAATGTTGGCAATATGAACCAACTTCCTTGATGAAGCTTGTCTTGATCTCCGGAGAAGGGGTTGTAGCCACGTTTGGCTCCGGAAATGAACCAAGACCTCTCTTACCATAGTCACGGGCATTGTTGAAGAGAATCTCCTTGTGGATGTATTCTCCCCTTGAGAGTTTCTCCACACTACTCTTGAGGCTTGCCACTTGATCCATCAATTCCTTTTCCCTAGAAGAGGCAAGCTTGGGCACAACATTAGTGGCATATGCATCAATGAGTAGGTCATCACATGAAGTAGAAGCATTGACCTTTTCATTAACAACTTTCTCAAGACTTGGGTCAATTACTTCATAAGCAAATTCAAGTTCTTGATACTTGTGAGCCAACTCCCTATGCTCTTGTTTGAGCTTTTTGTGGCTCTCTTCAACTTGCTTAGCAAGTACAAGTGACTCATTGTGCTTTTTGAGCAAGTCATTGTACTTACTAAGTAAGTCGGAGTGGGCAAGCTCTAACTTGGCATGAGTGCTCTCAAGAACTTTAACTTTGCCCTTTTCCCTCTTGATGACGGATGTATACTCATTGATGAGGTTAGTAAATTCATTTGGATCAAGCTCTTCATCACTATCATCTTCACTATCTACCTCACATACCTTGGTGTTACCTTTTGCCATGAGGCACATAGGAGGCGGAGGTAGAGATGGTTCTTCATTGGTGAGGGCGATGGTGACAATGTCTTCTTCATCACTTGAGTCTTCGCTTGATGAGACATCGGTCACCCATTCTTGTTTCTCCACCAAGAAACTTTTCTTGGTGTGCCCTTTCTTCTTTGGGAAGAGCTTGGTCTTCTTGTCATGGGTCTTCTTCTTCCCAAATCTCTTGTTTTTGTTCTTCCTCTCCTCTTCTTCATCATCGCTTGAATCATGGCGATGCTTACTCTTGTTGTCCTTGCTTCTTTTGTCCGGCTTGGGGCAATTTGGACGGATGTGTCCTTTTTCGCCACAATTGTAGCAAATCTTGTTCTTGACATCCATTGGCCGGAACATTCCCTTCTTGGAGTCAAAGTTGAAGCCCTTCTTATTGATCTTCTCGTTCAAGCGTGTGAACTTTCTCATCATGAGAGCAAGCTCTCCATCATCTTCAACATCGGATGAGCTCTCATGATGATCATCTTCTTCATTGCTTGAGCTTGAGTCTTGTTTGACCATCTTGAGCTTGCGGGATTTGTTTGTCTTGGTCTTTAGAGCAATTGACTTGCTTGAAGTTGGCTCTTCGGTCATACCAAGAATGCTCATTTCATGAGCGCGAATTTCGCCCACAAGTTCTCCAACTTCCATTGCGGCGAGATCCTCCTTTTGAAGCATAGCATTGATAATGTTATACTTGGGCTTCGGGAGTAGCATGAGGATCTTGCGGTTGATGGATGCACTGTCAATTTTGGATATTTCAAGTGCATTAATGTCCTTGACAATGACATTCAAGCGAGAATACATATCATTGCAATTTTCATGAGCTAGCATTTTGAAGGAATCATACTTAGCTCTAAACAAGTGATATTTTTGTTCACGAACTTTGGTAGAACCTTCATGTATTTCAATGAGCTCCTTCCAAATATCACTTGCTAGGTCCATGCCATTTACTCTAGCAAAGACCTCCTCACTAATAGCTTCGAAAATTGCATTTCTAGCTCTAGCATTCCATTTTAATTGGTCGGGGGTGGGATCTCCGGTGAACCCGACTTTAGTTGCCAACCACACTTCGGGGGCAATCGCATCAAGATATGCGGCCATGCGAACTTTCCAATAGGCAAAGTTCTTGCCCTCGAAGTGAGGCGGCGAACCACCCATCTTGGCCATAGCTCTAGGCGGTGAAGCCTAATGATCCAAATGAGCAACGAGGCTCTGATACCAATTGAAAGGATCGATGGACCAAGAGGGGGGGTGAATTGGGCCTTTTTCAATTTCTAAAACAAGATAAAACAACCTTAACCTATGCAAAAACTAGAAAGGCTCCAATTCACCAACCGGATAACTAAACAACCTACACAAGCTAGTTAAGATGAAAAGAGATAAAGCCTAGCAAGGTAGAGCTAACTAGTGATCCCTAAATCAAGCACATGAATGAATTGCATGAAAGATAATGCTTGAAAAAGTAAAGTGGACAAGGGACAACCGGATTTTTCCCGTGGTATCGATGTGTTGGCACACACCCCTAATCCACGTTGTGACACTCACAAAGAGTATTGTCACCTCCCAAGTCACCAAGACGAGGGCGCTCACTAAGAGTCTCCGTTCACCATCCCGGTGTGGTGGAGATCAAGCCACGTACAAGTCTCTTCTCCGGGCTTCCACAATCCTTGGCAAGCTCCGCGAGAATCACCTCGATCACCAAGATCGCCTAGGTGATGCCAATCACCAAGAGTAACAAGCTAAGGCCTTCACTTGAGCAAGAACCAATCACAAAGAATGAATGCACACAAGCTTCTCTCTACTCAAGTCCTTAATCTTGCTTCTTGAATGATTGAATGAACAAGTGTATGAAATGTTGAAGCTCAAAGTGGCTCTTGGCTAAAGTATGTGTGTTTGGATGTTGCCTGGTGCCAAGAGTTGTAGAATGACCCATTGGAGGGGTATATATGGGCAGCTCACACGAATAGAGCCGTTGGAGAAAAAGCTGCCAGAAAACTGCGTAGCGCCGGTTAATCCGACGTCCCTCCAATAGTCATCGTCGGTTTAACCGGTGAATGTAAACTGCCACTTCTGAAAACTAGCCGTTACAGCTTGGGCAGATTAACCGTCGTTGCATCGGTTTAACCGGTGAGTGTAATCATCCATTGATCAACAGAAATACCAAGTCACTGGACAACTGCACCGACGTCCAATTTCAAATAGCGTCGGTTTAACCGGTGAGTGTAGTTGTCCACTGATCAACTGAAAACCGAGTCTCTGGACAACTGCACCGACGTCAAAATTCAAATAACGTCGGTTTAACCGGTGTATTGACTTGTCCAGTCCTGTTGACCTCGTTTAACCGACGTATATAAAACTTGAAGCGTCGGTTAAACCGGTGAATATGATTTTTCTGATTTTGCCTATTCTGACTTGAGTCTTGAATGAAATCCAAATATTCTTGAGATATAAGTTGAGAACCACTTATTTGAGCTTCTAGAAACCTGAGTGACCTTTGTGTGCATCCATTTTCAAATGACCATATCCATGCTCAAGTTACTAAGCCTAAACCCCTCTTAATAGTGCGATCACTACAAAACTATAAAACCTATACTAACCTAAGTGTCCTTCTCAACCTTATGACACTTAGGACTAGAAAGATCCTTAGTCTTGACACATTATAGAGTTGAATGCCGAGATCGCCTTTTTGAATAATGAAAATTAGGGGCCTCTTTTGACATATAACCAAATGAGCAATAATGATCTATAAAGCTGCACAAACTCATTAGTCACAATAATGGTTGTCATTAATCACCGAAACATACCTTAAGGGCCTAGATGCTTACAACATCAACAAGGACACCATGGACGTGTACATTACGGAAATATGCAAGCTCGAGAGCAAGTTCTCAGGGTTGGAAATTCACCATGTGATACGCGACAACAATGTGGGCGCAGATGTGCTCTCCAAACTTGGTTCTGATCGAGCTAATGTCCCACCGGGAGTTTTTGTTCACGAGTTGCATCACCCTTCCATCAGGGCACCAAACTCAAGTTCCATTGCTCAGGGTCCCATGGAACCTGACTGAGAGGTCTTGATGATCAAGGTCGACTGGAGGGTGGCCTTCATCGACTACATCCAGAAGCACAAACTACCCACCGGCGTCGATCCAAAAAGCGTTGAAGCTACTCGTATCCTAAGGTGCAGCAAAGGGTATGTTCTAGTCGGGGGTAACCTTTACAAGCGTGGATCAGCATCAGGCATACTCATGAAGTGTGTCAGCACGGAGGAGGGCAAAGAGATACTCCAAGAGATTCATGAAGGTGTGTGCAGGAACCACGCAGCTTCTCGCACACTAGTCGGCAAGGCGTTTCGATCTGGTTTCTACTGGCTGGCTGCTTTGGCAAATGCCGAAGCACTCGTTCACCGGTATACCAACTGCCAATTCTTTGGCAAACAGCCTCATGTTCCGGCTCATAACCTCATTACCATACCACCTTCATGGTCGTTTGCATGCTGGGGTATGGACATGATAGGGCCCTTAACAACTGCGCCAGGAGGTTTTACACACATATTGGTGGCCATCGACAAGTTTACCAAGTGGATCGAGTACAAGCCAATTGCAACGCTCTCCGCGGATCAAGTAGTTACTTTCATCTGCAACATCTTACATCGTTTGGCTTTCCTGACACTATCATTACAGATCTGGGATCCAATTTGCACTCGCATCAGTTCTAGGATTTTTGTGAGCGCAGTTCCATTGAAGTCAAATATGTTTTAGTGGTTCACCCGTGGGCCAATGGCCAGGTCGAGCGGGCCAATGGCTTGATTCTTGATGGATTGAAGAAAAGACTCTATGACGAGAACAGCAAAAAGGGCGGCAAGTGGATCAATGAGATCTCATTAGTACTCTGGGGGCTTCGCACACAGCCAAGCAAAGCCACACGACAGTCACCTTTCTTTCTCATATACGGGGTCTGAAGCTATATTACCAGCTGACGTGATATTGAAGTCTCCACAACTGGAGATGTTTGAAGAAGGCAAGGATGACACCGCAAGACATCTCGAGCTTGACTCAGCTGAGGAAACCAGATGCAATGTCTTGTTCCAATCGGCCTGCTACTTACAAGAAGTTCATCGTTACCATGATAGGAACATTTAACGACGCTCTTTGAACGTTGGGGATATGGTTCTTCGACAAATCCAGGATGATACCGGGCTACACAAGCTTAACTCGTGATGGGAAGGGCCTTTCATTGTGCACGAGATTACAGGCCCTGGATCTTATCGCCTACAATACCATGATGGCCAGGAAGTTCCTAATTCTTGGAATGTCGAGCATCTACGCCGTTTTCATCCTTGATTAATTAGGACATCTTCTATTTGTGCCTGGAGATTAGTACTTCCAGTACAACTCCATTTTACTGGTTTACGACTAGTATTACGCGCAAGTTTGCTGAAGGGACTTTGCTCCCATATTTTCAGTAACTAATTACTAGTTTTCGACTAGTATCTTGGGTTACTGACGGTGTGTTGCGCTCATACTTTCCAGTACAACTCTGTTTTACTGGTTTACGGCTGGTATTACATGCAAGTTTGCTGAAGGGGCCTCGTTCCCATACTTCCAGTAACTAATTACTAGTTTCCGACTAGTTTGCGCTCATACATCCAGTATATATCCATTTTACTAGTTTACAATTGGTACTACGCGCAAGTTTGCTGAAAGGGTCTCGCTCCCTTATTTCTAGTAACATATTACTCTTTTTCGACTTGTACACTATGTTATTGAAGGGGTCTCACTCCCACGACAAGCGGTTTACTAGTTTACAACTAGTTCTACACCTATTCGACTACTTCAACTACTCGTGTTGACTACAATCCTAGTCGGGATTGACTCCGACTAGATGGCTTTAAAGACTATTCAAGACTCAACAACTACTTGCCCAATGCCTAGGCTCGGGGGCTCGATGGGACAAGGCACTCAGCGTGCCTCAAGGGACAGCTCTCATCTTACACGCTGAATGCTGTAAAACTACTCGACAATACCTGATCCAAGAGGCTTTTTAAGATTTATCTTGGGTAGATGTTTGTTAACCATTATTTCAGGGATCTTCAGATTATTACTCAGAGGTCTTATTTAGTCATTGACTCAGGGAACAAAGATTGATTTGAGAGGTAATTTCGGATGTTTGTTGGAGATGTTATTTGTTTAACCATTTTTTCAGAGAATTCATCCTGAAAAAAGAGGTTTTCAAATTTACTAAACTGATTTGCCCATGTTCACCATCAAATCTTTTCCAACACATATTGTATGCCACGATTCTTTGGATCCTTTATTCCAAACCTTGGAGATTTGTATTCAAGGCTCGAGGGGCTACGGGACACATGTCGTCAGCGACTTATTTTTCAAATCTACTGGAAGATAAGGATATATGATTCAAGATTAAATTGACCATCAGCCTCATTCTACGAGTTAACCAAAGGCTCGGGGGTCTACTCCATATGCAGTGCAAGTTTAATCGCACCCCATATAAAGAAGACTGGACGACTACTCGAGGCATGAGCACCTCACAGCCTCGACGCAGCCAAGGAAGTACTTGGAGGACACCTTCAAGATGAAGTTCGAGAGAACTAAAAGATGCCTTCAGAAGTACTCGGACGCCTGCAATACTCAGCTACGAAGAGCTCGGGGGCTTGTTAGACCCGAGCACACGGGACTGTCCACGTGGCGTACTTCTCCTAGGATACGGGATGGGACATGGCCCACGCCCTACATCTGTTGTAACTGCTCGTAGTGCAGTAGGACTATTCATACAGTAGTGAAACTAGAAAACTACCCGAGAAGTACTCGGGTAGGACTCCTGGGCTTGTACCCGACTAGGACTTCCATGTAAACCTGTCCCCCTAGACTATATAAGGGCGGACAGGGACCCCCTCGGGGACGAACACCATCAAAGGCAATACAAACCACACAGGACGTAGGGTATTATGCTCTCAATGGCCCAAACCTATCTAAACCTTGTGTTTCTTGCACCTTCGAGTTCCTGATCTCGGCGACACCCTACCTACAAACTCACCACCTTAGGGGTATCCCTCGGTGGGTGTGGTGGTAAAACACCAACAGGCCGAACTGGTGCCTTTAATGCACAAGTTCGTGCAACGAAGTCGCATCGGATTCACAACGAACACAACAATCTCACGTTAGAATTTTTCCGCATCGAACGCACCCGATCCATCCCATTGGACCCCAAACTCATGTTTTGGGACATTTTGGACCGTTTCATTACTGCACGAACTTTGGTGCAAAATGGACGAACTGGTGCAATTAATGTACAAGTTCGTACGACGAAGTCGTGTCCGAATTTGTCGCAACGAACGCACCCGATCCACCCTATTGGACCCCAAACTCATGTTTTGGGTCATTTTGGACCGTTTCGTTACTGCACAAACTTCGGTGCAAAACGTGCCAAATGGGTGCCTTTAATGTACAAGTTCGTGCAACGAAGTCATGTCAGAATTTTTCACAATGAACTCACATCGGATTTTTTAAGCAAGGAACGCACCCCATTGGATCCTAATCTCATGTTTTTGGCGTTTCGGACCGTTTCGTTACTACATGAACTTCAGTGCAAAATGGACCGAACTGGTGCCTTTAATGTCCAAGTTCGTGCAACAAAGTCGCGTCGCAATTTTTCACAACGAACTCACGTCGGAATTTTTTCGCAATCTCATGTTTTGGGGCGTTTTGGACCATTTCATTACTGCACGAACTTCGGTGCAAAATGGGCCAAACTGGTGCCTTTAATGCACAAGTTCGTGCAACAAAGTCGAGTTGGATTCGCAACGAACAAAACGATCTCACGTTGGAATTTTTCCGCATCAAACGCACCTGATCCACCACATTGGACCCCAAACTTTTGTTTTGGGACGTTTCAGAACTTTACGTTACCGCATGACCTTCGGTGCAAAACGGGCCGAACTCGTGCAATTAGTGCACAAGTTCGTGCAACGAAATCGCTTCGGAATTTTTCGCAACAAACGCACCCAATCCACCCCATTGGACCCCGAACTCATGTTTTGGGGCATTTTGAACTGTTTCGTTACTGCACAAACTAGGGTGTAAACGGGCCGAATAGGAGGACTTAATGCACAAGTTCGTGCAACAAAGTCGCGTCGAAATTTTTCGCAATGAACGCACCCGACCCACCCCATTGGACCCCAAACTCATGTTTTGGGATGTTTCGGAAAGTTACATTACCGCATGAACTTCGGTGCAAAATGAGCCGAACTGGTGCAATTAGTGTACAGGTTTGTGCAATGAAGTCACTTCGGAAGTTTTCGCAACGAACGCTACCGATCCACCCTATTGCACCCCAAACTCATATTTTGGGGCATTTCGAACCGTTTTGTTATTGCACGAACTTGGTGCAAAACGGGCCGAATGGAGCACTTAATGCACAAGTTCGTGCAACAAACTCGTGTTAGAATTTTTTGCAACGAACACACCCGATCCACCTAATTGGACCCCAAACTCATGTTGTGGGGCGTTTCGGACGGTTTCGTCCTTACACGAACTTCGGTGCAAAAATGGCTGAACTGGAGCAATTAATGCACAAGTTCATGCAACGAAGTTGCTTCGGAATTCTTCGCAACGAACACACCTGATCCACCCCAATGGACACGAAACTCATATTTTGGGGTGTTTCGGACCGTTTCATTACTACACAAACTTCGGTGTAAAACGGACCAAACCGGTGCCTGTAATGCCCAAGTTCGTGCAACGAAGTCGCGTTGGAACTTTTCGCAACGAACGCACCCGATCCACCCCATTGGACCCCAAACTCATATTTTGGGATGTTTCAGAACGTTACATTACCGCAAGAACTTCTATGCAAAACGAGCTGAACTGGCGCAATTAGTGCACAAATTCATGCAACAAAGTCGCTTCGGAATTTTTCGCAGCGAACGCATGCGATCCACCCTATTGGACCCCAAACTTATGTTTTGGGACGTTTCGAACCGTTTCGTTACTGCACGAACTTGGGTGCAAAACGGGGTGAACTGGAGCACTTAATGCACAAGTTCGTGCAACAAACTCACGTTGGAATTTTTCGCAACAAACGCACCCGATCCACCCTAATGGACACCAAACTCATATTTTTGGGCGTTTCGGACCGTTTCATTACTACACGAACTTCGGTGCAAAATTGGCCGAACTGGTGCCTTTAATGCACAAGTTCGTGCACTGAAGTCGCGTCGGAATTTTTCGCAACGAACGCAATCGATCCACCCCATTGGACCCCAAACTCATATTTTGGGACATTTTGGAACATTACATTACAGCACAAACTTCGGTGCAAAATGGGCCGAACTGGTGCAATTAGTTCATAAGTTCGTTCTCGCTTCGGGATTTTTCGCAGCGAACACACCCGATCCACCCCATTGGAACCCAAACTTATATTTTGGGGCGTTTTGGACCGTTTCGTTACTGCACGAACTTCGGTGCAAAACGGGCCGAACTGGTGCCTTTAATGCACAAGTTCGTGCAACGAAGTCACGTCAGATTCGCAACGATCACAACGAACTCACGTTGGAATCTTTCCACATCGAACGCACCCGATCCACCCTATTGGACCTTAAATTCATGTTTTGGGGCGTTTCGAACTATTTCGTTACTGCACTTACTTTGGTACAAAACGGCCGAACTGGTGCATTTAATACACAAGTTCGTGCAATATAGTCGCGTTATAATTTTTCGCAACGAATGCACCCGATCCACCCCATTGGACCCCAAACTCATATTTTGAGGCATTTTGGACCGTTTTGTTACTGCACAAACTTCGGTGCAAAACGGCCAAACTGGTGCAATTAATACACAAGTTCGTGCAATATAGTCGCGTCAGAATTTTTCGCAACGAACGTACCCAATCCACCCCATTGGACCCCAAACTCATATTTTGGGCTGTTTCAGACTGTTTCGTTACTGCACGAACTTCAGTGCAAAATGAGCCGAACTGGTGCCTTTAATGCACAAGTTCGTGCAACGAAGTTGCGTCGGAATTTTCCGCAACCAACGCAACGAACTCACGTCGGAATTTTTCTGCAACGAACGCACCCGATCCACCCCATTAGACCCCAAACTCATATTTTGGACGAACGCACCCGATCCACCCCATTAGACCCCAAACTCATATTTTGGGAGCATCAGACCGTTTCGTTAGTGCACGAACTTCGATGCAAAACAGTTTGAACTGATCCCTTTGATACGCAAGTTCATGCAACGAAGTTGCGTCAGAATTTTTCGCAACCAACACAACCGTTTACATGTAGGTCTAGTAGTGTGTTGTTCGTATGTAACGTGTAGCACTGTAAGTAGCAGAATCACATTTGTCAATGAAAGATGCCTCTGACCCCATTTTGCTTTGTGGATACATAGGCATAGGATTTGTACTTGTGCCCTGTCTCAACCTGGAAATAATAGCGTTGTCAGCTTTTTGGATTTGCTTCATCGGTAAAAAAGTAAGTCTTAAATACTCCCTTCTAGTCATTCTGGCATTTCGCATTTCTAGATATATAATCTTTTCTACGTATCAAATATATATTATATTTAGATGTATAGTAAAATTTATATACGTACATAAGTTAAAATAACTAATAATTTATTTGGGACAGAGGCAGTAGCTGCTGGGCACGGAACTTGCGTGGAAAAACTGTCTCCTATCTCCGTCTGTCTGTGTTTGTTATGTTAGTCCAAGCTCCAGCATACGGCAATGCAAATACCTAGAACATGCCATCTGGATTCCCTTTTTGTTACAAATTGCTGGACATATGTAGCCTAAGTTACATGATATACCTTGGCACCGTCGATCAGCAAGTGTTACACTCGTTCTCTGAAGCCCAGCACTGAAACCTGCATGCGCCTAAAGCACGTCGTACACCAGTACGGTATAGCTCCGATCACACTCGGTAGCTACAACTTTGAACCGACATGGTACCATCTCCGGAGCAGCGTCATGGAATAATCGCCCATTCATCCATGCAAAGAGGTCAGTGTCCAGTTGAAATGCTCCTGATCGCGTCCGACAGGCAGAAATGTGGGCTACTGGCCCACCCATGTGATGCGTGCGTACGTGGATTTTACCAATTCAAGGAATTCTTGGACTGTTGGAGCTTTGCATTGTATGCACTTTCCAGTTCCTTCTGCAAAATTTCAGGTCAAAAATGTCATGGGACACCGAAATAGCAAAGCATTATTTTCTTACAATGAAAATGTTTAAGCGCAAGATCAAATGTTTTCGAGCATAGAATCACATGATATCAAGAAGTTATCTCATGTTTGCTTAAGATCTACAGCCGAAGATCTTTTGCAGGGTTTCAATTATTCACATACATACATATGGATGAACTGCCACTCGTACCTTGCATGCTTTCAGCAGTGGTTGCAGAAACGAAGTTCTGAAAAACCTGATGGATTTCTCCAGGGACGTTCTTTCCCAATCTGTAACTCAAAAGGATTGTGCAAAGAGGGTGTATTAGGCAAGGTTGCATGGTACTAAAACGTTATTTTTTTTGGCAATTACAAATCACGGAAGGTGGATGCTTATAATCACTTACTATTTTCAGAATCTGTCTGAAAACCAACAGCATTGAGCTCTCCTAAAAGCTGTATAAAGTATTATTTTCACAAATCAGCATTGTACCATGATGCTTGGAAGAAGAATATGAAATGTTAGCGTATAATCTTAATTCATGCTAGTGTATATGGACCATACCTGTGATAGAGTCGGAACAGCTGTAGGATCAAAATCATCGCAATTATTGGGATCAACTGGAACACAAACACGACCTAGAAAAAGAAACAACAATCAATTATCGGCAATAGGGTGCATTGTGTGACAAAAAAATCCAGCAGTTCTTAGAATAGTTCAGTTCACTCATAAATAAACTAAATGAAAAGGTTTAAGTATTTAAGTGCCCAAATTTGTTCTGCAGTCTAGAGGCTTCAAATGGACATGCCAAGCATATGTATAACCACCTTCTCTTGAGATAAGAGATGCCACCTAATTATCACATTACAAACTAAAACAGAAGTTGAATGCATTATGTCTTTTAAGTTTTACCTGTCTTTGGGTGTATACAAAACGGAGCTTTTAGTAAATGATTCATGTGCTTTGATACCTGGCATGTGTATAAAGTTGATTAGGAGTGAGAAGAACCTTGGATAATTTTACTACTGCAAACACATACAACTGATGAATTTCCTTTTACCTCCATGTCAAGTCTAGGATATGTGTATGAGAAGACGATCTCTTCCACACATCTCCGAAGGCCCTGAACCTGAAACATATAAGATAAATTGGGATATTATACAATCTGGTGAAACCAAAAGAAATAAATAGTGATCGATAAACAGACAAATGTCCAAATAAAAATGAATAGGACTGCAGGGGATTGAACACAGAAAAAAAGCAATTAGGATTGCAGAAGATTAAATAGAACCTTGTGCTTTCCTGACTGTAAGGTCATCTTCAATTGTTTCCATCTGGCTGCATTGACATCTTCCTTTGAAATAGACGATCGTCTATTTCCCTGCCACTTGTCATGGAGCTCACTAGCAACATCTAGAAATGAAATCCACTTCAGAATGATGGTGAACATATTTATGCCATGCTAAACAAGGGATGGTAGGTTTAATCTATATCAGATGTTCATTTCTTATGGCGCCTTTTCTTACTTTCATCAGGGATGAGATCAAGCATCTTCTGACATCTCTCCTCTGATGCACAGAGTTGTTGGCTAAGTAGCAACTTATCTTCAAAGAAGCTTTCAAGAACATCCATGTATGACCGTCTGCAGGCGCATAAATTACATAATAATCAATTTAGCTCTACCATTTTCTGTTGGTAGAACAAACAAATTGACAAGGCAATTAAGACATACGCAAGGAAAGGATGGAGGACAGGTCCAGCCAAGGACACTTTCTTCAGTGTGTTTTCACCACCCTGAGATAGATCCATAGAGTTAAATAGACTTCTGGTGTGGGCGACAAACAGCATGTAGAGTCATGAAGGATGAGGTGTCACCTTGTAGACTCGAAAATAGTCAGCAACTGCAGCCCTTTGTTCATTGCTGAGCCTAACAGGAGAACACAAATATATTTTAGGATCAACAAACATAAGAAACAGATAGAAGCTAATTCGAACATACTTTCTTGCTCTGCTGTCACAGACCCAGCAATGGACACCACGACGGCCACTGTATACCCACAGTATGTGATTGAAACCAAAATCATCTGCAAACAATAATTATAGTTAGTAAACAAATGCACACTGCAGTAGAAGTAACCAACTGCAAATCTCCACTTCGTGCAGATAAATCTGCAAAAGTGGATAGCTCATGTTATGATTCATTGCATAATAAAATAATATGCCTCTAAGAGAAGTATCCAGAATTTTGATAGCAATGGTCATTAAGGGCCAGCAGTCCGAGCAGACATCAGCTCCAGAGCAGCAGTAGCGCACATCATCATAATCAGATATATCCTGCGTAAATAAAAGATGTTGGCAACTTGCAACGGTTGTGCAAGAATACAGCGTACACAGATAAAGTGAACAGGGAAAGAAAAGAAATGCAAATTTCTTACAATGTCAAAAATTAGTTCCCTTTCCACTGGTACAAAGACATTATTGCCAGATTGGGCGTAAGCATGACGCTTTGCAGGCTGCACAAAGAACACGATTCTTCAGGTAGTAGCAAACAGAGGGTAATGCAGGAAACTAGAATCAAGCAAAAATAAAAAAAAATTGATATGTTTACTGATGCTGCATCATACATCTACACTGTAGACAGGTCCAATATCAATCTTGAAAGGGCACTTCTCCTTGATAGAACTCTCCAATTCAGCAGCACTATCAAAGGATTGGAAGCGCAGGTAGATGTCATTCTCTAGTGTAAATGAAAACTCTCGACGTCCAACATATGACTGATCACATCCGGGGTGCTTTCCATCTATATAAAAACAAATTTTGGTTAATCAAGAAACAGCAAGAGCGCAAGCCTAACCCTAACCAAAGAACCAGATGAGCACGAACCATTTCCATAGCAAAGCCATTTGAAGAAATCATCATATGGGAAGAGCTTTCCTGCAATAGTATCACTGGTCGTTAGCAGAAGCAGTAGCGAAAAATCAAAGAAACTAGCATCCTTACATAGTGGAGTAGATTTTTAAATGCAAAACCTCAATCAGGTAAAGAGCATGCCTAGTTACACGAGAAGAATAACAAAATCTGCTAGGTCTTAAAAAAAGAGTATGGAAATAATCGCAAGAAATTGGAAGGAGTTAAAGAAAAATTCTTGCAGCAAGCAAATATTAGCCATGCTACGTCTCACTCACTACAGCAGGAAAAAAAACCCACGAATTCAACAAAAGAAAAACACTGAGCCTCTACAATGAGATGCAAGATCACAACTTTGTCCAGAATTAATGCAATTAAAGAGGACTGATAGCTATGGACATATCGGACGCAGGGGCAGGGGCAGGCCCACCTTGAATCAAGGGTATTCAGTTGAATACCCATTATTTTTTATAAAATTTTTGTATATGTAGTATTTCTCAAGTATATGAAGAAAAAAATAAAAAACGGACAAGAAATACGATAACGGGCTCGAAAATAGCCCAACTTTCTCTCCCCACCGAACGGCCCACGTTCCCCTCCCCTCCCCTCGCGGCCCACGAGCCCCCACCCCCACTGCCCCATGCGGCCATGCCCATCCCGTTCCCCCACCCCTGGCCCACCACCCACACACGCACATCTCCCCCAGGTGGCGCGGCACGGCGGCTACGGGCGGCGCGGCAGCTACGCGCGATGCGGCGGCTGCGGCTGCGCGCGGCAACGGCAGCGGCGGGTGGAGCGGCGGCGGCGGCGGGCACTACGGCAGCGTCGGCGGGCGGAGCCGGAGCGGCAGCGGCGGCGGGGCTCAGCGGACCGCGGTAGCCGGCAGGCTGGTAGTCGTGCGCCTGAGCCACGCTGCCGCGGGGGCGGGGCGCTAGGCCGCCGGCAACGGGGCTGCGGCCTGCGGGCTTGGGCTGCCTGCTGCCAAGCCGCCAAGGACAGGCTCTGGCTCGCCTGCTCGGCGCACGACGGCGTGGCGGCGTCTCGGCCTCGGCTCGGCGACAGGGAGGCAGTGAGCTGTGAGCGGCGCCTGGCAGCAAGGTGCAAGGGCAACCGAGCCCTTAATCTTGAAAGGTTTGTGAAAATTTATCCATATTTTATGAAAATTATCATTGCAATTTACGAAATTAATGATAAATTTGCAACAATGTAGTATTGTAATGAGGAAAATATTTATGAAACTCGATTGCTTGTAATATGTAGGTTTGAATCATGAAAAGGAGGAAGAGTAGCGGTGCTGCCACTGATTTGAGATCTTTTTTAAAAAAAAGTGCTCCATTATGTACTATTAATATATATTAATATATAGTATGGTCCAGGGTTGAGCTGTCAAAAAAAATTTACACCATTTGAAATTTCAAATAACCCCCCCGCCCCCCCAAATGCTGGGCCCGCCCCTGCGCATGGGTCACTATCTAGTCAGTTCCACGCGTTAAAAGGGAACGAATCGCTTTACCGTAGTAGACTCGGAGGTAGTCAGCGTTGAAACCCTCCGGCACCGCAGCAGGGTCTTCTACCTTTAGCTGCTGCTGGCCATCAATCTCCATAGAGTCAACCGGCTCATCGTCCCTGCCCATCCTCAGATCAAGAACAGACTGAGCCAAAAGAAACAAAATAATTAAAATTACACACAAAAAAGCACGGACTGAATTTGCAGCGTAGAAGGTGGTAGGAATCGAAGGACTTGTGCTGACTTGGTTGGAGACGGGGGATGTAGTCCGCGCCCTTGGCTCCCGGCGCCGGTGGCTTCGGATCCAGCGGCGGCGCAAGCAGCGGGCGGCGCAGTAGGGGTGGGGAGCGGTGCTGCTGAGGGGCGGCAGAGAGCGGAGCGGGGAAAGAGGCAACGGAATGGCGGGAAGAAGGGCGCCGCTCCCGCCAAAAAGCCAAACCGCCGCTGGCGCTCTGGTTCTTATCTGGGCCTTGGTTCGTAACGAGGGCCTGTCCTGCCTTCGGATCTTGGGCCTTGTCTGTTTGTTGTAGCCGACAGGGAAGGGGAGAGCAGGTGGCCCAATTCCTCAAGGCGAGGCCCAGTGCAAAGCACATTCAATCTTTTACGTAGCACGTACGACTAGCCGCAGTATCATCGCACATATCCATTAGAGATAATAATATTATAGAATAAAATAAAATATACTAAAATAAAACAAAAAAATTTTATTTATCTTATTTTAGAATATTTTTATTTTTATTTATCTTGTTTTAGAAGTTTTGGAATATTTTATTTTATTATGGAATATTGTTATTTTCAGCGGATACGTGCGATCATATAACGGTTAATCGCACGTGCTATGACCGTGTCATTCTCAACGTATTCTACAAATGGTCACTAGATGGTAAAAATATGCGTGATTTAATAATAACATTCCAGCGAATCATCAATTGGTATGAATACGCATGTTTGCTGAATTCGGACACAATCTCAGGTTGCCACTAGATATTGTCAACGAGTACTCCACTCTTCAAGGAATTAAGAATCGGAGCTATTAGCGCCCGGATGTCTGACATGAAATTTTCCATCGGACGTTCCGTCGCAACATCAAAAATAAATTACTGCAACATTCTTCAAAGTTACTACTTGCAACACTAAAAAACATATATATAAAAATGACTCTGTCATCTGATTCTATGATAGAAAATTTTCGCCGCAGCATGACACAGTATTTCATGCAATATTCAATAAGAATGACAATATGCAGAAATAGAGTTTTGTAACATTGAAACTTACTTTTTGCAACATTTAAAGATTATAATTGCGATATTTTTAAACTATAATTGCAACATTCAAAAAATATTTTTTAAAAAAATTAATAGAATAAATAGAATTAGTCGATATTAAAAGGTGCGACATGACAAATCAACTGTTGAAACATTTAGAATAAATTTATGCAACATTCTAAAATAGCATCTCAAATATATTGAAAATGACCACTCCAACATCACATATGGACCCGTGGAACAATCTTAGAACAACTATTGCAATATCAATAATCAACTCAAATAATCGCTGCAACATTAATAATCAACTTAAACTCTTGCTGCAATATCATAGTATATCTATCACAACAAAAACTCAGGTGAGAAGTCCACCACAACATCCATCATTAAGGTTGAACTGTCTTACCCGCTGCAACGTTAGCTCATACCTATCGTAACAAATTACCTACAAAAATTCCCACCATACTAGATGAGAGCGTTTAATTTTTATTTTAGCTTGGGACGCTCTGGTCCTAGCATTACCGATGAAGAATCAGTTAACTTACTGAACCATTTATTCCGGTAGAGAATCAGTTGTGCAGCTCTACCAAAACCATTCGGAGCGGGGTTTTTTGGTCCTTTTGGTCACTTGAACAAACAGGATTCACTAGAGAATCATGCTGTTGCTTCTTTTAGTCCTTGCGCCATCGGAAGAATCAGATCCTCGCCTCAACCGGCTCAATAATGCGCGCCCTCGCGCATCCTCGCCTGAGGCCACCCGCAGCCGTCCGATCACCATCCAACGTCCCACAGCGCCCCGCCCTCCTCCCACCTGCTCTCCCATTCCCCGCTGCCCGCCTCCGCCTCCGCCGCTTGCCGGACCTCTCGCCGCCGGCCACCCGCCATCGCCGCCCCATGCATCCCCCCACCGCGACGGCTGCGTCCCTTGGCTCAGCCGGAGGCTCCTTCCCCGAGCTCACCTGCCCAGCGGAGTTCGCCGTCGTCGCCGCCCCCGGCGGCCGAATCTCCGTCGTCGGCTTCGGCTCCCTCCTCTCTGGTGAGCGGAGCGCCGCCCGCAGCCACAAGTAGTGGGTTTCTTCGATCCCTGAACCTGGTAGGCCTGACGCTGATTGGTGGCAGAGCGGAGCGCGAGGAGCACGTTCCCGGACCTGGAGGGCTTCCGCGTGGCGGCGCTGAGGGGGTTCCGGCGGGTGTTCGCTCATGCTGCCCCCATCTTCTTCGAGCGCGGCATCGCCGCCGAGGCCACAAAGGTGCTCACCATAATTGACAGTAGTGTGTGACTGAACTCTACAAGGTGGATAGAATAATTTCGATTAGACCATATGTACGGCTTGGGATTTTGATGTGTAATCCCCTAAGGCGGCATTTGTTCACGAAGTGCGACCGTTGGAACTTTTGTACGGCTATGTGCTACGGTCTAACTCGTCTTGTCATGCACAAATGCTACTTCCTGTTGGGGAATTTGGGTAATACCTGTTTAGTGTAGGAATACGTTGAACTGGAGACACGTACTTTTGCAAGTTCAATCTGTCGTTTTACTTTTGTCTGTGACATTGTCGTGCATACAGCATACCTCTTTTGCAGTAACTGTGTAAACCTGAAACTACGTGTAATAAAGGAAAATATAAAGTAGTTCTAAAGCTAGTTTATTTTTAACACCCTCTCTGTCCTATATGAAGTAATAGCAAATTGCACTACTGGTGCAGTGGCACACAAAAGAATTGGGATTTCAAACAACATGCTTCAGGAACAAATAGGCATGGAGTTAAACTTAGATATTTTGTTGAGATCCAATGCTTTGACCTTGGATTATGTTTGTGAATATAGAGTGCAGTACGTACTCAGAAAGTTGCATTTTTGGTTTTCTTTTGTTTCCGTAATCTTCTCTTTTTCACTCTTGCATTGGGTGCTTTGTAGGAATTCTCAAGCCTAAGCGTGGAGCCATGCGAGGGGGAACTGATAGTAGTCACTGTGTTCGAAATCAAGGAGGAGGAGGTCTCGTAGTTTTCTATGAAACATATCATATGTTTTGAAGGGCAAACTCGGCAATCTAATGGACCGTTCCTGAGCTCCTCTTTGGTGAAGACTGAAAATCCATAATATTTGCAGGTGCCAGCATTTCTCGAGAGGGAACATGAATTTAGATTTCTTGTGGTGGGTGACCAATCGATTCGTTTCATGATTGCAGATGTAGCCTATTTTGTTTAATGAATATATCTTGCACCATTCGATATGATGTTCAGTTGCTTAATTTGGAGTCTGAAATGCTTGTAGTATAGATTTTCATTGTTCAGTCCTGAACCATAATCTGGACTGCTTTTTGGCAATTGTCTGTTGCCACTTATGTTTGTGTTTTAATGTGTTGTCAGGTTGTTCCTGAAGGACTGGATGGAGTGCCGTTTACAAATCAAGCAGTATGCAGTCTGCATCTGAAACCATACCTGTAGTTTTCTTTTTGCTCTTTGCTGCTGCGTCTTGCAATCAGAGCTATTCTTGTCTTGGTGGAATTTGTCGGTCAGGTTGTCTGTGCACGCTACAGCGATGAAGAATATTTCAAAGGGAGATGCCAAGGTAGAATTTGTGTCTTCATATGATTCCAACTTTTTTCACCTGGTTCTGTAATTATTGTCAATGTCTGTTTGCTTTCAGTCTCTCACTTCAATTGTTGATCAGATTATGCAGTAGTAGTTGTTTATGCTTTGAAGGAAATGGTAATCTGTTTTTAAGTTCATCCAATTGCTTTTATCTATATTCCCTTCGTTATAAAATATATGACATTTAAAAGAACTAATTAGCTTGCCCTAAACGTCATATTAAGCTAGACATGTTTGATTCCTGTTCAAATAAGTTTATGATAACTAACAAAAGCTTTATGCTGAACATTATTTTCACTTTTTTTCTGACAAATCAAAAAAATTGCACATTTAAGTTGTTTTTATGGTAATGTAGTTTTAGTTGCTTCTAGAGAATTGCTTCATGCTTGAGACCATACCAAATCATATTTTATTCCGAGGTCAATTACATCTTGAAACTTTGAACCATCCCTTCTGCAGGGAGCAAGGAAATATATAACCAACGCTACGGACGGTTCAACATTGACAAAATCTGGAGAGATGATATTTTACCATGTCGCTTGTATCTTAGACATTGGTGAGTACTTCCTGTTGACAGATATAGTGTTAAATGCTCTGTGGAGTTGTTTCTTTCGTCTCTTGGATAAATTCGTAATTAACATCACAAAGTATGCACGCTACCAATAATTTAGGGTACATTCTCCTTGTACATTCTTTCATCTATGAGACTGACATCTCAAAGCAAGATGCATCTCTGAAGGAAAAATGATATGATTGCTTTCTAACATCTGAAAGCAAGCTACATTTCTGAAGCAAAGGGAAATCATTGCTTTGAACACTGTAGTTATCCAAGAGCAACACATTTTTCTTCATAACGACCATTCATTACTGTATGAGGTGTGGTATAGAAGAATGGTGTTACTGATATTCTTATTAGCAATACGATGTTATCTACATTCTTATGATTTTAATTTCTTTTCAGTGTTCTTGCTGCAAAAAATCTTGGTGAACCAGCATACAGCAACTTCTTAGACCACACCTATCTTGGTGACCGGAAAACCACGATAAGGGAATACTTGGACACTACTGGAGCCGGCATTATGGAAGAGGAGCCTCCTGAATCGCTAAAAAGCCGCTACGGTGGCTGATTCGACGATCGTAGCTACCACAGATTGAACTTTCATGCGCTTGCAGTGTATCAAATCAGATAGTTGGTGAATTGGTGTGTTCCGGGATGTGCGAAATAATGCATGGTGCTCAATTGCAGAAGATCTAAGATTCCGATTTGGTGATTTTTGGGCGGTTTCTAAGATTCCGATTTGGTGATTTTTGGGCGGATGGCGCCAAATATGCGAGTTGTGACCAATTTGTGATTGATGTACACGTATAATTGCGACTATTTGCCATCATGACAGAAACTTCGGAGCCATACTCTGGAAATGAGGACAAAATGCATCTTTTTTCCCTTTTCTGGTGGCTGGTGTTCGTTCTTGTACTTTTTGACAAGCCCGGTGTGAAAGCCGAGATTTTTTTTTTGGTTTGGTCATCCACCAGCTGCAGTGTCGCAATCATGCGACAAGCTGCATGTTCTGAATCGTGGACGGCGACAATTGCGCTCCCAACCACGAATGCAACGGGCACGATGATCGTAGTCTTGAGATGTGCATTTCGTTGTCTCCCTGACGTCGATTGAGGCACGCTTACGTGTCGCGCGCGCCCCTACGACGGCGGCGAGTGGAAGAAGAGGCAGATCGCCGAGCAGTCGTCGACAGCGATGCCCCACCGCCTGCGCCTCCACGCGCGGACGGCGCACTCCACCAGCCGCTTCGCCACCTTCTCCCTGTCCGGCGTCCCCGCCACGATCTGCACGGTCTCCTCGTTCGACAGCACGTCCCAGACCTGCCGGAAAAGTTCACGTTTGTCACCGTCAGTCATCAGGCGAGCGCCACCGTACTGAAATGAAAAGGGCATGTCTTGTTACGCCGTCGGTGGCGAGGATGACGAACTGGTCCCTGCTGCTGATCTTCCTCTGCGTCACCTCCGGCCGAGATGACGCTGTAGTCCTTGACGGAGTAGTCGCCGAACGCGCGCGACATGGCGAGCCCCGGCAAGTCCCGGCTGGGCTGCCAGACACGGTAAACGCCGGGCTCGTCGGCGAGGCAGTACACTTGGCCGTTGCACCGCCGGATGCGCTCCTTCTCCTCTGCACATCGCGTTCCAGAACACGCCGTTAGCAAAGGTCGGCGTCGTCGCAATTCACAAGGATGGGCAGCAAGAGAGACAACAGTTAGCGACTTACGAGGCAGGTTGGGCTTGAAGTCGATGGTGAGCTGGACGGCGGCGAGGGCGCCGTCTTGGGACGTGGTGCCCAGGACGGCCCGGGAGTCGCCGACGTTGGCGACGACCATGAGGTCGCCCTGCTTGACGATGGACAGCGCGGTGGAGCCGCTGTAGACGGCGTCGAGGCGGCGGCTGCGGCGGAGCTCGTCGTCGACGGCGGCGCAGGCGGCCACGTAGGACTGCTTCCAGAGGTCGAACCGGCTGTCGCTGAGCTTCTTCTCGTGGTCGATGAGCGACGCCAGCGTGAGGGCCTCCTGCCAGTGGCACAGCAGCGACGGCGGCAGCGAGTTGAGCACGGCCTTGGCGACGTAGTGGCCCCACGGGCCGTGCCCGTCGAAGATGCCGCAGAAGATGGTGTCATCCTGGCACCCGAACCCCTGAACGGACACGATAGAGAAGCCATAAGAACAAATTGTCCAGAACACAAGAATCTTGCACAAAGTTTTACTCTTTCATAAAAAAATTGTGTTCTTTGAATTTTCTCCAATTCCAAACATTTACATAACTGGACAAAAAGGCAAAAAAAACCCCCAAATTGTTGTAGTTTTTTCTTTAGATGGTGTTTGCCAGCTGCTGGTGTGAAAGTTCGATGATTCCATATGGTGGGTAATGTTCTGCCGGTTTGGCATTACATGTGTGGCTCAGCTTTAAGGGGATTGTTAATCTTATGCTGTACAATCATTACATGATAATTGACAATCATTATATGATAATTGACAATTTAAGATTCCAGTGTGACGTCACACCCAACCAACTGAACAACCCAGCCATAGAGCTATCTAGCAGTAGGTCATGGCTGTCCTCACTCCATTGGATGGCTTGGGTTGCAGAATTAATAAAAAACAAAATTAATTCAAGAATATCATCTTGGAAAAAAAAGAAGCAGTGATACAATTCAAGGCCCTAGCATGACAACAAGGATGTAGTCCACGAAGATCTCTCAAGAATACGTGTGTGGTAATCTACTATGTGATGTGGCTAACTTTCCATCTTAGGCTGTGAGCTTAACAACCCAAAGATGTAGCGCTGTAGCTTTGGTTTCAGATACCAAAAGCTGAAAAGTGCCATCATCAGAAACAAACATATTGCTCCTTGAGCTAGCTAATGAGGACACGTATGATCCCTTTCTCTTGTCAGAGACAGAGAAAAGATAGCCAAAAGGAAACACCAGCGCTGCTAGGAATCCTAGCATCGGTACCCGCCGGCCCGGTTAGCACCGGTTTCCCGCCCGGTACAAGCTGACCTGTACTGCTACCGGTCGCGCTATCCGGTACTAAATAATTTCACACCTAAAAAATAAAGAAAAAAATGTTACAAACCTCCGGAAGGCCGTGAATGCGTGTGAGAGGTTGGGAGGATTCGAACCCACAACCTTCAGCCTCGCACGTAACTTTCTTACCATCCTACCTATGCATCACATGTAACTGGGTGGGAGATGCATTCCTTTTTAAGTAACCCGTGGAAGACCATTTAGGGTGCGTTTGGTTGGGCTTTACAACCTGCTTTTGCTTTTTCAAAAACCAAAAGCCAACCAAAAGGCTTAAACGGTCTAGGTGCTTTTGCCTAAAACCAGCTTTCACCGTAGTACAAATGCAAAAGTACCCCTTCCCTTTCTTTCAGTGGCTTTTGAGGTAAAAAATTACCCACCTGCCACTGGTTATGAAAAAATAATTCGTTCTAATCCGCCGCCCCGCCCCATCGCCGTGCTGCCCCGGCCCGCCCCGGCGCCGCCCCATCCGACGCCGCCCCGCCCGTCGCCGCCCCGCCCATTGCCGCCTCGCCTAGGCCTGCCCCGGCGCCGCCCCGCCCGTCGCACCCCGCGCCGCCCCGCCCGTCGTTGCCCCGCCCCGGCACCACACAAACATAAGAAGATGGGAGTGAAGGTATAGAGAATGAGGATACCATGAATACCATTCGTGATAAGATCGCTGATGATTTGATTAGTGCGAGAGGAGGATAGTTATGTTGATATATATCATAATTTCATGAGCCATTTACCTTGTGTAATTGCTACAGTTCTATTTATATGGACCATATGGATGAAAAACTTTCCAAAAGATACATTTACATGTGAAATATTGAACATATTAGGTTTTAGATTTGTACAAGTATTTTGTATATAGACAGTCCCACAAACTTTCAGCGTATTACAGGTATTTCACCCACAGCATACAGTTTCCCACATCTCACAGCTGCTCTAACCAAACGGTATTCTGCTTTTCCCACCGCAGCTTTTTCACAACAGCTTTTCCACAGCCCACAGCTCACAGCAGCTTTTACAAAAACCACAGCCCAACCAAACACACCCTTAATACCATGCCAAGACACCGGCCGGTACTAAATGTCACCATTTCGTATCGGATAGTGTCATTGATCGGTACTAAATGACCGCGTCATTTTAGTACCGAGCCAAAACATCAGTCAGTACTAAAATGCGACATTTAGTACTGGTCGGTACCTTAGCCTGGTACTAAAATAGCTCCGGAAGCTTTCAAATTCGAACTCAGTACTAAAATAACTCCGGAACAACTTTACTACCGGAGCAACTTTAGTAGGGGAACAAAAATAACCGGTACTGACTGGACGAAAGCTCATTTCTCTAGCACAGACTCGTGCTCCAATACCTATGCCTCCATGAATATTTTGACCTTATCATTAGAACACCCTGTGGCCAATATATACCATACAATTCATTTAGTTGCTCACTGAAATTAAGAAAAAACATTACTTTTGGATTTTTAGGAGCAGCTCCGAAAATAAGATGAACAAATTGATCAGGTGAGCAACGGAAAGACAAGTCAAGGTTCAGTTCAGTACACAGTCACATCAAAAGGCTCTTCGCTTTCTTCCATAGAACGGAGGCCAGCCCCACGAGAATTTTCCAGATTTTGTGTAAAACCCAAAAAAATCCGTATAATTCATAGGAAATTTGTGCTTTTGAAACTAAGCGTTTTGTCCTATCACGTGCAAGCACAAATTTATTTCACCAATGATTTTAATTAAAAAAATAAGAGCGAAATTAAGCAAGCATGAAGCATGGAGCAGAGCAGCAGGAGTTGCATAGAGAGCTGACCTCCCAGACGATGGAGCAGTCCTGGTTGGTGCCCTTCTCGCCGCGCCGCGAGCACACGGTGGCGAACGTCTCCGAGCCCTCGCCCCACATCCGTGCCGGACGTCCGCAGCACCGCCGGTGCAGCGGCCTTCCCGTCGCCGCCGTGCTCTCTCCTGTACCTCCCCACCGAGAGCGACCGGGCCAGGCCCTGCAGCAGCGACGAGATCTGCCGCATTTCTCCGGGACCACCGGACCAGTTCTCCGCAGCTGCAGAAGGCTTCAGCTACCAGCTCTCTCTATCTTGTTGTGACGGCGATTGGTCGAGGCCCGAGTTCAGCTGGTACCAAGCACGGACGGAGACATGATTGGCCAGTCAAGCGGATGGTACGGCGGCGCTCATGGAAAAGAACAGAGCACCAACCATGGCCACGGCCGCCCTCGCCCCGGATTTTTGTGCCGTCGTCGTTTCTCCTCGATCTTTCTCTTCTCTTTGGGACCAAGCAAGGAGCTTCGACTGGATTGGCAAAGACCGGATCAAACGGAAGCGAAAAGGACACGCTTCTGAGCTCTCACGCGCAAAAACCAAGCGCAGGGCGATCGAGCAGAGCAAGCAAGTTCCTGAACAGCAAGGGAGAGACAGGGGAGGGAAAAAAAAAGGGAGAGCAGGGGGATTGGACGGGAAAAGGACGGAGATTTTAAGGCAAAATTAGGTGCTCGACACTAAGAAAAGGTGGCATTTGCCACGACACACTAAAAAATATGTCTTTGCCCAAACATATTAAAACTCTATGGTAATTGAATGCTGGACACTGTAACACATATTATAACGTATCCTTATGAAACAGATATCACTATATTTATAAAAGATAAATATACCCCTGCCTCTTCAAATGAAGATTTTAGATAGATAAAAGGCTATGATAACAGCATGTTCTTCACCATATTCTTTACTATTCAGCAAGCAGTACACAAATACAAATAGCAGGTTCAGCCACATTTGGCTACAGTGTAGACCCTAATGACATGGTTTAGCAAAGGGGAACGATTCAGCAGGTTTAGCAAAGGAAATCACAGATTCGAGCCACATTTGACTATCTTGATGCTACCAAAACCCTACATGCTACTGATCCGGCACTCCCTACTCTTTCTTAGACCTGACAACCTTCACCTTCTTTGCTTTTCCCTTCTCCATAAAGGCTATTGGTAGACCTGACAACCTTCAACTTCTTGGCCTTTCCCTTCTCCATGAAGGCTACTGGTGAAAGGATCTAGACGTCGACAAGAGGAGTGAATAGTCGAAACTGAAAATACTTCAATTAAAATAATTCTGTCAGTAACTTTCGGAGTCAACGGATATTTATTCGGAATCTCCGGAACTTTCGGAGTCTTTCGGAGTCTACGTCTCCGTTGAGGCATCTAAGAAGAAACTTACTTCTTGAGCTATGTAGCCTCCCCTTTCCAGCCCCAAGGCTACGAAAGTCACTTACTAGAACGTGGAGGGTGTACAAACTTTTCAGGGCACACCACAAGTTTGGGTGCTCAACAGGCAAAGCCGGGCCGGCTAGGAGCTTGAAGCATCAAAAGTAACAAACACGAAATCCACCGACTTGACGAAGAATGAAATGCTCAAGAGAGCTCATTAGCACTCTCACTTGCTCTCCCTTCAATTTTCCTTCAATCCTCTCACCAAATCTCACTTGGAAGTCAAGGAGGAATCAAAGAAGGTTCTTGAATGCTCAAGAATGGAGGCAGGTGGTAAACAGACCGAGAGAGTTAACATGGAGGAGGTGAGGGGGTATTTATACCCCAGCCCCCAAAACTAGCCATTGGCTATTCAAGTTCCAGAGACTCCGAAGAATTTTTCGGAGACTTCGAACAATAACTCCGGAGATATGTGGAGACTCCGCATATATCTGGACTCCGAACATTCCGCAGAAAGCCCATGCCAAGAGACTCCGAAGAAATTTTTAGAAATTCCAAACATTCCTGTAAGAACACAACACTCCAAAATGTATATCCCAAATGTTGTGTAAGTGCAAAGGTGTCTCTCGTATGTTTGTTAGATCATCTTGAGCACCTTATTCTATGCAAAGCGAATGTATTTCATATCTCTCTTGATAGTGCTGCATTCCTATACTCAATTTTAAAATATAAACAAATTTGGTCCTCATGATTTTCCACTTTGCAACTTTCATTTCCTTTTCGGTATACATCTTCACCAACTTGTTCATCTATCACCTGTGATTCCTGCTCATCATGCTTGCAAATGGCATTAGTTCCACAAGCGTATATCATTAATCAACCAAAACCCGCTAAACAGACCTAGATGTTCTTTCAACTGGAGATAGTGCTTTATATGCAACAGGCTCTATGGAGCCTTCAAATTCCAGCAACCTTTTTTCGGCTGAAATAGATATGGAAGCATGTCAACAATTATTTTAAAGAAAGATAACAACCAGGAAAACATAATTGGAGGACTTATACCTCCTTGTCATAGGGCTAGGTGTTTGCATAGAAGTGATAGCTCTAGTTGGTGTAGATCGAGTTTGCTGCAACAACCTTCTTGACATACTAAATGGAGAGAAAAAGTAAAATTTAGTAAGAAGTAATACAATATGGCAAAATTTTGGAAGTTGCATTCGTACCTTCTTGTCATAGGGCTTGGTGTAGAAACAGAAGTGATAGTTCTTGTTGGTGTAGCACTGTAAATTGTTTAGATATGCATGTTAGTGGTGTGCTATGTAAGATATGTTTCAAGTTTGAGTTGAAAGTTTACAATGGTTCATCAAGTGATGGTCCACCTCTGCCTTGAAATTGAAAATACACTCAAAACTATCATCCCAACTCCAAAGCCTTATTTCTTCCATCCCAAACTACCCAGTACATGTCAATTGCATGAAGAAATTTCTGGTTAGAATTACAGGTGACACACAGTTTTTGCTTTGAGCCTAGCTTAATTTCTGTAGCAATTTCAAGAAGTAAAACATTCCAGTTTGTGCTATCCCTGTCTAAAATCTTTGGAATGTTACATGCCTTGCAATATTGGCGACCATCATCATCAGTTAATTTGACATAAGCGCTTACTCGAATAGCAAGCCTGTAGGACGAATTGGGATCCATCCTACACATACAAAGGCACAAAGATGAATGGGATGTACAAGGGTACGATTTCCTTTGCAAAATCGAGCCTACGGTTAGCCTAACCTTAGGGGAAAATGGCAAGAATCTTACCGGTCGGGAACCCATGACAGATCGGCGTGGTTCTCTGGGAAAATGTCCCTGAAGAATCGTAGAGGAGGTTCCTCCATCTCCTGCCACGAGCGGGCGCCGCCGCCGTGACAGGCCGCCGCCCAGGAGGGAAAGGCCTGGCCTCGGGGAACTGGCGAAGGGCACGGCCGTGTGCCTGGAGCAGAGCGGGGCAGCAGCAGGAGATGCCGGACGGAGGGGGCGGCGAGCGCAACAAGAGCAGCGCAGGGAGGAAGAGTCACGATCCGTTTTGCTCCCATTTGGCAGCAGGGGAAAGAAGAGAATTGGCAGGGACAATTTCGTCTTTCACGTACCTTTCTAATTATAATAAGAGGTGTAGTGTCCAGGACCTAATTACTAAAGAGTTTTAATGTGTTTGGGCAAACACAATTTTTTTTGAATGTCCAGAACCTAATTTTGCCTAAGAACAAATGGATTTGGTCTTGAACTGTAGGTAGCTTCTTGAGGGGCTTCCATTTGGTCGGTTCGATTGGGAAGAAGACAGGCTGAAAATGCATTTCAATCTTCGTTGAGGGGGCTGCATATATAATAGCCATCGCTTGTTTTTCCACCGCCATCTTGTCCATCTGTTGCCCATCCATCGGCTCCAGACGTGAGGGAGCAAGGGAGCAAGGGAGCATGTGAGGTGCTAGGAGCACCGGATACATTCTCCTACATCCCCGAGGAGAAAATTGCATATTTGGATCAAATATCACGCTATGCAGTATTGCCATTAATAACATTAACTTCGTAAAAATAGGAGTCCAAACATGTGGCACTTAATTTTTATGTTATTATATGTATTTTGTCTCTTTTCTATTTTTCTTTCATATATTTCGTAGGTGAATTGATCAAAATGCCCTTATATTTTCTTTCACCCTGTACGTTACGTTTTCCCTATCTGCAGCGGCATCTCTTTTCTCTTTTCCTCTCGTTCGTGACCTACTACGGCCTCCTAGGGCCACTGGCGCGCACCCGCTGTAGAGCAGAGCGCTCGAGCTTTGCTTCTCGATGGCGCTCGATGGGTAGCCGGGCACCGGCCCTCCCGTGTTGAACGCGCTCGTCGTCGCGCTCAAGCATGCACAGGCGCAGTAACAGCGGGGTGCCCCGAGGCCTCGCAAGAGCAGCTGCTCGTCGTCAAGATCAAGCTCGAGCAGCCGTTGCTCGCCGTCATGCGCGAGGCCTCCTTCTCCTCTTTCGTCATCAAGTCCACCATCGAGCAGTCGCTTTCCTCGCTGTCGCCGGCAGCGCCCTCCGCCGCCGCCCCGCCGCTCGCCGGACCACGCTCCTCTCCCCGGCCCCTCTCCGCTCCCTCGCCTTGGTGCCGGCAATGCCTACATCAACACCGCGCCTGGCGGCCGCCGCAGGCGCCAGTGCCGGGACGACACACGCAAGATGCTCGACGTTATGCTCAAGCCGGTGCGCCGGAACGTGTGCTCTTGGGTGACACGGGCCGGACGCGGTGCTGAAGGAGGTGGATAGGACGATCCCGACAACCGGGGCGAAGGTCGTGCTGCTCGTGGCCCTAACAGGTCATGAATGGGAGGAGAAGAGAAGAGAGACATCGGGAGATGAAACGTAAGGACATTTTGGTCAATTAAGCTGCAAAATATATGGAAAAATATAAAAAGAGGAAATACATACCAGGGCGTGATTTTTGCGAAGTAATAGGAAAACTGCGAAGGGATGTTTGGAGTGCTACGAGCTTGTTTGGATCCAATGGAAAGAGAAAGAGAAAGTGCAAAATTTTTGCTCTTTTGCATTTTTTTTGCACTTTTGGATCCAAACACCCCAAAGTGCAAAAGGGCAAATGCTACCGTAATTTTACTAATTATGCATTAATTAGGCTTAATAGATTCGTCTCGTCATTTAGTCCTCATCTATATAATTAGTTTTTTAATTAAACTATATTTAATACTTCTAATTAGCGTCCAAACATCTGACGTGACAGGAGCAAAAATTTGCCATTTACCCTTTTGCCATTTTGCCATTTGAGGGTGGATCCAAACACGCCCTATGTATGCAATTTTCTCATCCCCGACCGGTGTGCCGTGATTCTTCTCCTCCGCTCCGTGAAATCCGCCGGCGTGCGAGCTCCGCCGCGGGCGCGCGGAAGCCCCCTTGGGTGTGCTCCGCCGCGCGCGGGAAGCGCGGGCGAGCTCCGCCGCGGGCGGACAGGGTGAGCTTGCCACGGCGAGGAGTGGTGAGATCTCCCGTGCAAGCCTCACAGGGTACGTGGCTCGCTCTCCTCTCCCGCCGCCGTCGGTCAGCTTGCCATGGCGTGATCTTCTACCTCGAGCAGCAAGCATGTGATGACGTGTCTGTGTTCGTGGTTCAGGGCCCCAACCGATCTCATCCGAGGCCGGGCCGGTTGGTGGAGCCCGGTCGACAGCGTCGTCGCCACCGCCCGTCCAGGCTGTGCCCAGCACGGCAGCACCTGACTCGGGCAGGCTCCGCCGTCTCTCCTCTGTCGTCTCTCTCTTCCCTTTCCCCGTTCAGTTCAGCTTCTGTTGGCTCGCCGTTCGGGTAATTCTTCACCTCGCCTCGCTTCCTTCCGCTGCGAACCTCGTCTCGAATTCGCTCGCGGTGGGAGAAACCGGGGCACGAGGATGACCGTGATCGACATCCTCACCCGGGTGGACGCGATCTGCCAGAAGTACGACAAGTACGATGTCGACAAGCTCAACGGCGCCAACGTCGCCGGCGACGACCCCTTCGCCCGCCTCTACGCCTCCGTAGACGCCGACGTCAACCAATGCGTCGAGGTGAGATCTCGTCCCCTTCCTCCTCCCTCTCTCTCTCGCCCCCCCCCCCCCCCCCCCCCCCCCCCGCGTAGGCGAACCGGCGCACTCGATCTGAATCTGATGGTTTGTTTTGGAGCAGAAAGCAGAGGCGGCGAAGCAAGAGAAGAACCGGGCCACGGTTGTGGCCCTCAACGCTGAGATCCGGCGCACCAAGGCCAAGCTCCTCGAGGAGGACCTGCCAAAGCTGCAGCGCCTCGCCGTGAAGAAGGTTGCCGCCCTAGTACCCACATTGCCTCACTTGAGTGTTTGTGCTAGATCTGCGAACTTTTTGACTTTTGGGCTTGATTCTGTGCTTGCCAGTTGCTAAACTTGCTTGGACTGTAGCTGCCTAAAATTAGGATGTCTGGCTGCAAGGGTCAGGGAGTCTATTGGAAAATGGTCCATTTCGCGAATTGTAAAATTTTAGGATTGATGCACTACCACAATGGCAGAATTTGGGGGAAAAGCTGTGGTTTGGGTTAGTAGTTGCGATGTTTCTGGATTTGGTACTTTGGAAGTGACCAAGTGAGCCATGTAGGAGGATTTCATTGGATTGGTAAATGATGGTTATGCGCTGATTTGACATGCATGGGTAAAATCTAATATCTTGTGTTTTGTCATCTGAATGGAATCCATACATATGCAAACTGGTTGATTGCTACCTTCATCTGGTTCCTCTGTGGGTGGTGCATGCTCTAGCTTGAATTGCAAATTAGACCGTCCTAGTTGGCTGCCTGATCACCTGTGTATTTGAGTTTAGACTAGCTGACATCCTTATCCACACATCTCTCTTCGTAAAGATACAAAGTTTTACTTGTTCGCAAATGCGCCTCTTACAGTTTAACTTAGCATACCATTTTATATAGCTAGATTTGACAGCATCGATAGATTCAGGCAACCTAGTTCTGAAGACTCCTTTTAACAGGTGAAAGGGCTCACAAAAGAAGAAATTGCGACCCGTAGTGATCTGGTTGCCGCCTTACCTGACAGAATACAATCAATCCCAGATGGAAGTTCTACTGCCACAAAGGAAAATGGAACTTGGGGAGCCTCAGGATCTCGCACTCGCACTGGAGGAGCCATAAAGTTTGACACTACTGCTGGTTAGTGAGCATCTGAACATCTTCTGTTGCTCCACCTTTGTCTTTCCTGTAATGATTACTGTTATGCATTAGCTTTTTAGTAGGAAAGATTGGCATAGTACCTTTTGATGAAACTGGGATCCAAATAATCTTTTTTTATGTCCAATACTCCAAATCGAAAATGATTAACGAGATTCATAAATTACGCTAGTGCACCTAACTTCATTGCTCCATAGTTATTCGAAAGCCACCTAATCAAGCTTAACCTCTTGTGTAGTCTTGAGACTTTTAGACCCTCTTGCTTTTGAATTTCGTATCTTTTGGATCACTGGCTGACCTCCTTTTCCCGTAACACCACTTAAACATACAGATGGGAACTTTGACGATGAGTACTTTAAGGGGACAGAAGAATCAAACCAGTTCCGCCGGGAATATGAGATGCGCAGAATGAAACAGGTAAATTTACTGAATCACTTTTCTTCTTTCCGTTTCATTTTCTTTTGCTACAGGATGTGGGATTCTCGGTTTCTCATCTGGTGTAACCAGTCCTTGGCAATGAAATTCTGCAGGATGAAGGTTTGGACGTTATTGGTGAAGGGCTGGAAACTCTGAAAAACATGGCATCTGACATGAATGAGGTTGCATGCTGTGCTTTATTTCTTGTTATATGATAATTATAATAAGTTATGGACAGTTAACTAAATAGCTGTGATTATCAGGAATTGGACAGGCAAGTTCCTTTGATGGATGAAATGGATGACAAGGTCTGTTATCTGGCAGCCATTAGTTTCTGTAGGCTCCATCTAGAAATTGTCCAGCAACACTTATTTTGCTAATGATGACTGTAGGTGGATAGAGCCAATGCAGATTTAAAGAATACCAACGTTAGACTGAAGGAGACTGTTCTTCAGGTAAAACCTAGCACTTATCTGTGCACTTCCTAACTAATGCTTGGTTAGCTGTGTGATCTCATAGCTCATACCGGTTGTTTTCCACATTGACTTGTTACCAGCTGAGATCGAGTCGCAACTTTTGCATTGATATCATCCTTCTCTGTGTCATTCTTGGTATTGCGGCCTACCTTTACAAGTAAGTAATTTTCATTGTCAACAAAATTTAGTCCCATTTCCAAAAATATGTTTGGTATGAGTATCAAATGAATCTAGATATACCATTGTTACTATAAGTATGCTGAGATTTTCTTTAGTTTGTGTTTGTTGTAGTGCAAGAGTTCTTTATGACATGCTAGTCTTCAATATATACAGCTCATTATCTTGCTTTCTGCTTTGTTGTGCAGCGTGCTAAAAAAGTGAGGTGGAATCCAGTCGTGGCCCCTTTGTTATTATGGCTCTACCTATCAGTTCTTGGAGTGACGATTACGACATGTGCACGAGCGATTTGTTTTGTCATATCTCTGTATTATTTGTGGTGTCCCGCTTGAACCTTAACTAGGGTTTGTTGAAGTGATCACTGGGTGTGCGTAAACTGGAGTAAAGAGATATATCTTCTGTACATTTGGGAGTAAATTTCTTAGTGAGGAGTACACGGCATCATTCTGTGTTGGACCATGTAAACGTGCTCATGTATATTCCGTCAGGTCTTCCATCGATATCTCCATCTTTATGTTGAATCTGTCTGGGTATAGTTGGTACCAAGAGCAGTGCTACCCGAATACATGTTTCACATAATTTGCTGCTCCAACTCGACCGTATTCCAGGTCCAGCTCGCATCTGGGCGATTCACTTGTTTGCAGTCTCAATGTCAGCCACGCAAGTACTGGCCCTGTTGAGAAGTTCCTGCGTGGATGTTGGACTGATTCATGCGTTCCAAAGGAAGAAGCCTTTTGCTTGGTCAAATCCTGCATGGGAGCTGAATTGATTCCTGCGATACAAAAGGAGTCAAATATGAGCCGAAATCAGTCGGTTTCCACCAATTTTTCGTAATTCGATCGCCTAATAAATGAGGTCCCCCACCTTCCGAATAGGGGTAGTGTAGTTCGCACTCATAGGGCATGTTTAGTTTGCTACCTAAACACCATGCGTAAGGTTAGCATGCTGCCACAGGTGTGGCGCACCTAAGCTGTCTAAATTGAAGTATGTGTTTGGTTCATTACTCCGCCTAACATTAGGCATCTTGTAAAAAAATGCGGTAGCTGTTTGTTTTGCTACCACACCTAAAGTTAGGCACACATGAGAATATGTGGTAGCTGTTTGTTTTGTTACCACACATAAAACTAGTCACATAAATAAAATATACAGAAATTAATATAAATTGATGAACATATCAAATAACAGAACCGAAATAGTTATAATCATAATAAATGGACATAACATATCTATATGCCCATATCAAATTGATAATGCCTCTATATCATATCAATAACAATCTTAATTAGTTCATATTAGTTACATTATAGCAAAGTATGCATTAACAAAAGTGTGAAGCATCATCTAAGTGCTAAACAAATTGCTGTGAGCAACACCATCTATCTTCATAGCCATCATATATCAGCCTAGAAGAAGTGCAAAAGAATGAGCCTTCATTGACACCATCCATCTTCGGTTAAGTTCTTGGATGAGTCTACAATGCAAAACAATCCACTTTAGCAAAGTGCAAACAATGCAAGCAATAATTGACCAATTGCAACATATATCACCTGGGTACATAAACAAAAGCGGCTAACCACCTAGGGGAATTCACAGCCTCGCATCACTAAGAAACTTGAATACCCATGATTGAAATGTCACCTCAGCTGAACCAGATAGAAAACCACGCATATCCTTTTGATCTTTATGTGCCAGAAAGGTTCCTACCATCGCCTTTTGATCAGTAGTTAGTGTCATATTTTCAAGTCTTCGCCACAATATACCATCAGAATTAGGCATAGGAGGTGGAGCTGGCGCTGGCTTCTTGATTTCATTTTGAAGGGTCACTAAAGTAGTTGCAATTGTATCTCCTATTTTTGACATACGGCTCTTTGGTCTCACATCTCTCTTAGCATGTTTACCTTCAGCTCTTAGACGCTTCATCCCAGAGCTAGATGAGCTATTCTCAGCAACTTGAGATGCAAAGCTAGGCTGACCACTTAGAATCATTACTTAGGTCATCTACAGGCTGAGCATAGTTTGACAGGTCATTGAATATATCATCATCATCATCATTATCTTCAACATCCTGAATGTCGTCAGTCTGAGTGTCATTCATTCAATTAATGGTATCCATAGCAAGAGAACCATCAGTGTTGAGGAATAGTTCTTGCATTTCATTGAAGAATTTGATAAGCTTAGCAAGGAGCCTTCTTGCCCTATCCTGCAGAAAGTAGCATGTCGCTTAGTAGTATATATTACACTAAAACAGAAAAATGTTAAAAAAATAGAGTGAAAAAATATGGAGAATACCTTTAGCTTAGCCTTCTCTGATTCAGATATGATTACCATAGATCTTGTTGTGTCAAAAGTGTTACCACCCTTGGCTAAGGCAGTTGCAACAAACTTCCAATTTTCCTTATAATGCCTGAAATGTCTCTCAACTTGTGTAGTAGTTACCCCCATATTGAACTGTCTATTCAATGCCTCTGAACACTTGAACTGGTGCTTTTTTTTTTATCTTGAAACCAGCATGTTGCTCCTTCATAAAGTCAATGAAACCAACCAAGCATAAATTTGGTTTGATCATCATCTCATGTGATGGTCCTCTCACGAGTGGAGCCATCACCTTCAGCTTTTTCCTTCCCTGTCATATCTGTTAAATAGGTCTCAATGCAACCACATAATGCAATTAAATAGGATCTGAATACAACAATTCAATACAATTAAATAGGTCTAAAGACAGCCACACCATACAAATAAATCATGTCTGAATATAGCCATTCAATACAATTAAATAGGTCTAAAGGCAGCCACACAATACAAATTAATCATGTCTGAATACAGCACACAATACAAATAAATTATGTCTGAATACAACACACCATACATCAATTTTGATCCCATTCATCCCACATTTGCTGGGCTAACTGATCATGCATGTTCACCCAAAGCTGATTGTCTCTGTTCATATCAACATGGGAATGATTGCTCCTTGGTAGAGTTGCAAGCCATGTCGCGTCATCATAGACATAAATATCAGGACCTTCATCTATTATAAAGTTGTACAAATTGCAACAAGCCAAGACTATCTTCACTTGAGTTTTTAGAGGGAAAAACGGTTGACTTGTTAGTATCTTAAATCTGTTTTTGAGTGTGCCAAATGACCGTTCAACAGTTGTCCTAAGGGAGGAGTGACGAAGATTGAACAATTCTTTTGGATTTTCTGGCCATCTAGTACCCTGAAACTCCTTAAGATGATACCGAACTCCTCGATATGGAGGTAATATGCCAGGTCTAGCAGTATAACTAGCATCAGCTAGAAAATAGTGACCTACAATCGGATTTAACTAAAGATAGCTAATTATTTTGGAAGCCAAATATTAGGTATCTTATATGACTTGACTAGTACCTTCTGGAATTTTTAACCCTGAAGGGCGTGATAATGCATCTTGGAGCACAAAGGAATCATGAGCTGATCCTTCCCATCCAGCCAATACATATGTAAACCTAAGATCAAAGTCCACGGCAGCTAACACATTTTGTGTTGGATAGTGTTTTCTACCCCTAAACCTATCCTGCATATATATAGGAACCAGTGCTGGTATATGTGTGCCATCCAATGCTCCTATACATTTCTAAGAAAAATAACAAAAGTGGTTCTGTTAGTAGGTACTACAAACTGATAATAAATATAATAATAGATTCTAATTATATACATATATTACCTCAAAATATGGGTGAAATCTTCCCGGGCTACTGGATATCTTTGTATGTGTCTTAGTGGTTCTCATGGTAATGATGTCGCGGGACAAGATGCATAGAGCATGTAAAATAGAATTAAAATACCTACTAATCTTGTCCCCAGACCGCAAGAATTCAAAGCCAACTGATCTATTTGTCCATCTATGGCTGACAAATTTCAAGAACATAGCAACCTGCTCTTCAATGGAGACGTTGATAGTGTCCTCTAACAACCCATGGGACCTTAAATGACAACATAACCTATGGAAAACAAATTTACGCATACACAGCTCGCTAATACAGTTGGCTTCAATCCCATTATACAAACGATTCAGACGCCTTTCCCTTTCTAGATCTCTTTGTAACATAGAACCGTATTTGATATGCCTCTTGGCCAATCTATTTTCTTGCAACTTGTACCACAACATACAAACACAGATGGCAATGCAAACAAGAAACCTTCTTCTTTGCAAGTAATGATCATAATAATAGCAATACTCAAGATATAGCTTCTTTGCACCCATCTATACAGATTGTAAACTAATTAGAATACACACAAAACACACCTTGAATCAGTAGATTGTAAAGTATTTTGGAGCAGCCCCTAGCGATGTTTGTTTCTGCAGGCAAGAAAGAAAAAAGAATTTTAGGAACAGAAATAGACAAATGCATCTTGACCAAGATCCACTACCTGAGCAAGCTCTTGGCCGCACAAAACATGGCCACCTGTGCACACACATGCAGCTAGCCGCATGGGGGGAGAACCAAGGCAGATCCCATGGGATAGGCATGAACGGACACACATCGAGCAAGCCATGCGGACTGCACCGACCAGGGACACGACGGCCACCAAATCCATAGCAGCCAGGCCCCATCGCGTACGGATCTTCAGCTTTTGCAGCAGGTGCTGCCATGGCCGCCCAAAGATCTGCAAAGCTGACGGCTGATGCTCCCATGGCAGCACCTGCTCCCACAGTGCAGCAATGCGTGCTCTATGAGCGAGGAGAAGAGGAGACGCGTACCTTCAATCGGCAGCCAAAAACGGGGCAGGGGATGTTGTTCAGAGTGGAGGCGGGAGGTGGAAGCTCCGGTAATGGAGGTCACAGGCGACGGGAAGGGAACGAGTGGTGGCGGCTGGAGGAAAATGAGCCGTGTGTGGCGTGCCTTCGGGGTGCGGCGCTCAAATCGACCACCGCAGGTGCGGTGTGAAAATTGTGTGGCATGTGGATGGAACCGTGCCTAAGAAAGTGTGGCTGCCTAAGTTTAGCTGTTCACCAAACGCATGCCTCCGGTGCTGCGGTGCGCCTAAGGTTAGGCTGCGGCGCGTTAGGCAGCGAACCAAACACACCCGTAGTTCTTCAGTTTCAGAAGCGGTTGAGAGCCTCGCCAGGTCCTCTCTCTCTCTCTCTCTCTCTCTCTCTCGGTCTCGGGCTCTCGGTGCTGGACATCACGTGCACAGGTTCGTGGAACGAAGTTGTGTTGGAATTTTTCGCAATGAACTCTAAACTCATATTTTGGGAGTTTCGGACATTTTCGTTACTCTACGAACTTTAGTGCAAAACAGGCGAAACTGGTGCCATTAATGCACAAGTTCGTAGAAGAAAATCGTGTCCGAATTTTTCGCAACGAACGCACCCGATGGTCCCCCATTGGTCCCCAAACTCATATTTTGAGGCGTTTCGGACTATTTTGTTACTGCACGAACTCGGTGCAAATGGGCCGAACGGGTCCTATTGATCCACAAGTTTGTGAAACGAAGTCGCATCGAAATTTTCGCAACGAACGCACCCGATCCACCCCATTCAACCCCAAACTCATGTTTTGGGGCGTTTCGGACCGTTTCGTTATTGCACGAACTTGGTGCAAAACATGCCAAATTGGTGGTATTAATGCACAAGTTCGTGGAACAAAGTCGCATCAAAATTTTTCGCAACGAACGCACCGGATCCACCCTATTGGACCCCAAACTAATGTTTTAGGGCGTTTTGGACCATTTCGTTACTACACGAACTTTGGTGCAAAACGGGTCGAACCGGAGCAATTAATGCACAAGTTCGTGAAATGAAGTCGCATTGAAATTTTTCGCAACAAACGCACCCGATCCACCCTATTAGATCCCAAACTCATATTTTGGGGTGTTTCAGATTGTTTTGTTACTGCACGAACTTCGGTGCAAAATGGGCCGAATTGGTGGCATTAATGCATAAGTTCGTGGAACAAAGTTGGGTCGTAATTTTTTGCAATGAGCGCACCCGATCCACCCCTATTGAATCCCAAACTCATATTTTGGGGGTGTTTTGGACCGTTCCGTTACTGCACGAACTTCGGTGCAAAATGGGTCGAACTGAGGCAATTAATGCACAAGTTCGTATAACGAAGTCGCGTCGGAATTTTCCACAACGAACGCACCCGATCCAACCCATTGGACCCCAAACTCAAGTTTTGGAGCGTTTCAGACTGTTTCGTTACTGCACGAACTTCGGTGCAAAATGGGCTAAACTGGTCATTAATGCACAAATTCATGGAACGGAGTCGCGTTGGAATTTTTCGCAACGAACGCACCCGATCTACCCCACTGGACCCCAAACTCAAGTTTTCGAGCATTTCGGATCGTTTCGTTACTGCATGAACTTCGGTGCATAATGGGCCGAATCGGTCATTAATGCACAAGTTCGTGGAACGAAATTGCATTGGAATTTTTCGCAACGAACTCACCCGATCCACCCCATTGGATGAAAACTTATGTTTTGGGGCGTTTTGGACCTTTTCATTACTCCACAAACTTCAGTGCTTCGAAAGGTGTCAGCAGGTGCGCGGAGCCGGAGCCAGCATGTTCGCCCACTGGGCCAAGCCCAAGGAAAGTATGGGTTGGTGCTCCATCTCGGCGACTGGTACAAGTGCTAGACCGGAGCTAGACAAGAAGCGTTGAGCAGGAACTTGTGGAATTCAAGAAACCTTAGAAGAAACTGGATACTCGATTCCACTGATCGAAAGATCGGGAGGGATTTTGCAATGTGAGAATGAAATATGCAAAATTGAGTTCGTTGGTAAATGAGCGTAAAAGCGATCATCATTCGAACACGCCGCGTTTTACTGGGAAGGCGAGGCCTTACTACATGAGCTCGTAAGTCAAGCACGGAGGCCTCATGGGAATCGTAATTTGCGAAAGACCTCCCTCACTTCTTCTAGCAGGAAAGCGCGTTACGAGGTAAGATCACGAATCCCCTTAGTGAGATGCATGGCCATGGAATTACAACCTCTATGACTGGCGTTTTTCACAGGTCCGGAGACAAGAAAAGAGCCGAATTAGGGGATAATTCAAGAGTCAGACTGTCTTCGAAATGCTATTCATTTAGTCGAATGCCAACACTACAATTGATAAATATCATGTCCTTTTGAAAATAAATAGAATGGTTCTTTGGTCGGATCTTCCAATCTTTTTAGAAAACCAGTTCACTGCGTGCCCCAACTCGTCCACACAAAGATGGAAAAATAAGAACTATATAAGAGTTTGATCGGATTCGCCAACCTAGTTTTTTCGGAACCAAACAATTGAGAGTGGCCCGTATCTTCATTAGCCGGAAGGAATTAGCCCCCACTAGCGTAATTCGAAGATACAGATTTGGATGCACAGAAACCTATTCTTGACCTCACTAATCAAGGTGTCCCTATTAGGATGAGGGTTCAATTCCGTCTGCTAGAATAACAAAAAAGCGCTTCCGAATTGATCTCATCCTTTATATAATAAAATGAGAATTTTTCTTTGTTCGGTATCGAGTCCGAATCTACTTTTTATACGTCATGCAGGTAGAAACCACTCCAGAAGCAGAAAAGGCCTCCTGCAGCACAGTGCATTCAGATTGGTTCGCTAGCGTGCTGTTACCTCTTTGCTTCGCCAAAAGGCCTCATCTCCAAAGCCCGGCTCGCGAGGCGTCCCTCTCGCTGTAGGGATTCTTATCTCTTGGATTCCACTGCCAAGGTTCAACAGCTGGGCTATACATCCCGAGTGTGGTCTTCGATGAAGCATCATCTAGGTGGTCATCCCAAGCTGTAGTATTGCCTTTCTTTCCTCAATCGTTCCGATCATTTCTCTCATTCCCTTTTGTTTGTTTGGGGCCCTTCCTCCCGAATTGAGACCCATTGTTTATAGGTCTGGGGATAAAGTAGTGACTTTGGATATTAATGAACTTTATAAGAGAGTTATCCATCGGAACAACAACCTTTGAAATTCCCCCGGACTGAGCTATTTCATGATTTTAGAAATCATGAAATGACATCCGATCGGGCAGAACGAATGGTCATGCCAATGGCTTAGCTTAAATGAAAGACGAATGCCAATGAAAAGCCAAGAAGGCAAAGCTGAGAAGCTCACTTACACAAAGTATACCATCAGTGGGAACTTTGCTTTCTAGTTGGGGCACGCTGGTAGTAGAAGGAAGCGGAGATGGAGGTAGCTAGGCATCAGTTTGAGTTCGAGATCGAGACCAGCTTCAGCCCCAAGCAAACCATCTACGCAAGGCCGAAAACCCGCCAATCAAACCACTTCGCTTGCACAGGCCTAGAAATTCTAACAAGAGCAACTCCCTAGCTGACATCTTATTATACGAGTTTTCTGAGGAGTCCTTATTAATAACCCTATGAATTCAGCATGCACCTGGTCAATAAGGGTTTAAAAGGTGTTTCTTTATCGATAAACCCTGTCTTCTCAGGGAAGACTGTCTTTCTTTAGTGAAAGCCGTCCTCCCTCCATTGTATCCTAAACTCATGTTTTGAGGTATAACTTCGGTGCAAAATATGCCGAACTGGTGCCATTAATGCATAGGTTCGTGGAATAAAGTCGGGTCAAAATTTTTCACAACGATCACACCCGATCCACCCCCATTGGACCCCAAACTCAAGTTTTGGGGCGTTTTGGACCATTTTGTTACTGCATGAACTTCGGTGCAAAATGGGTCGAACTCAGGCAATTAATGCACAAGTTTGTGAAATGAAGTTGCATCAGAATTTTTCGCAATAAACGAATCGAATCCATCTTATTGGATTCCAAACTCATGTTTAGGGGTGTTTCAGACTGTTTTGTTACTGCACAAACTCGGTGCAAATGGGCCGAACTAGTCATTAATGCACTAGTTAGTGGAACGAAGTCGCGTCAAATTTTTTTGCAACGAATTGACCCGATCCACCCCATTGGATCCCAAACTAAGGTTTTGGGGCGTTTCGGACCGTTTCGTTACTACACGAACTTCAGTGCAAAACAGGTCGAATGGAATTTTTCGCAACGAACGCACCTGATGCACCTTATTGGACCCCAAACTCATATTTTGGGTGTTTTGGACTGTTTCGTTAGTGGACGAACTTCGGTGCAAATTGGGCTAAACTGGTCATTAATGCACAAGTTCGTCGAATGAAGTCGCATTGCAATTTTTCACAACGAACACACCCGATCCACCCCATTAGACCCCAAACTCATATTTTCGGGCGTTTTGAACTTTTTCGTTACTGCACGAACTTCAGCGCAAAATGGGCCGAACTGGTCATTAATGCCCAAGTTCATGGAACGAAGTCGCGTTGGAATTTTTTGCATCGAACGAAACCCGATCCACCCTATTGGATCCCAAACTCATATTTTCAGGCGTTTCGGACCGCTGCATGAACTTCGGTGCAAAATGGGCCGAACTGGTCATTAGTGCACAAGTTCGTGGAATGAAGTCGCGTTGGAATTTTTCGCATGGAACGAACCCCGATCCACCCTATTGGATCCCAAACTCATATTTTCGAGCATTTTGGACCGTTTCATTACTGCACGAACTTCGATGCAAAATGGGCTGAACTGTTCATTAATGCACAAGTTCGTGGAATGAAGTCGCGTTGGAATTTTTCGCAATGAACGCACCCGATCCACCCTATTGGACCAAAACTTATGTTTTGGGGTGTTTCAGACCTTTTCGTTACTCCACGAACTTCAGTGCAAAAGAGGCCGAATAGGTTCCATTAATGCACAAGTTCGTAGATGTCACACCCGGTTTAGAAAAGGTAACCGAATGCATCCCATATGTGTGTCAGGATCAAGTCCACACATACAGTAGACGTCACAAGTGAATATCTGAAACAATGCATTAACAAAATAGAGTATAATAGTACTTTATTACATGACCGATAGTCTAAATCTTAAACTAATAAATAAACGTCGATAAATAGCAGTGGACGTCAACTTCACAGGCAGATGACTGGAAGAGATACATCTAGTATTCTTCGAAATCTTCGGGGAACACCAGACAATTATCTTGTTTTGAGCAACATTGTTTTTAATAAAGCAAGTGTGAATACACTTATGGTTGGTACTCAGCAAGTGGAGTAAATTATATGACATGAAGGCTATAATCAAGGAAAAGCTGACATGGTTTGACTGTATAAGCATTTTTAGTTGGTCAAGTTTTATTAAGCAAGTATTAACTAAGTATAAGTAGACACCAACCCTTAAATAAATAAATAAAGAACATCGATTTAGGTCATCTTTAAGTTCAATTATCATGTGAGTGTCCAAGCCGCTCTTAACCGTGAGCACGGCTGATATATCAGTTTTCACTCTGCAGAGGTTGTACACTTTACCCACAATTCATGTTTCCCTTAATGCCCGGGTTTGCAAGGCCCTTAAATACTTCCAAGGTGAGTGGCAGGGACTCACTACGAGACCTTTACAAAGATTCTCTAACTTGCAACGGTCCGCTAAGGTTTCAGGCTGCAGTGGTCGTAACCCTTCGTAACGAGGAAGAAGTCTTACCCAGGATCATATCTACGCCTCAAGAGGATCGAGCTATACCTCATCAACGCACTCCCCTCTTGCCCTTTCGGTAAGACCATTACAAGCTAAAGTTTCTAATTAATTAGCCAAGACCAGAGCCATATAGTATTGTGGTTGCACTGTTTTCCTAGATGGTTCTCCATGTTCCAATTAATGTAATGATCTTAATCATCATCAATAAAGTATTCCATAACATGTATAAACCAGTGTAACATAATTTACAGGTTATCCAACCAAAATCTAAGTAAAAGTAACTAGCATAGCTACAACATAAATATACTAACCCAGGTTTAGTCAAGGAAGCTCAAAAGAAACTAGGCACGTCCTTAATTTGGGACCCATCATATTATAGACTCTTGCATGCATAAAAAGTAAAGGTGTATTTATAAAGTTATTAGGACTAAGGTATGATCATGGATCACTTGCCTTCATTAATGAACTACTGTTGCTCGGGAACGTCTTCGAAGCTCGGCTCTTGCGGACCCTCGAACTGCGTATCGTCTATCGTAGCACACAAATATATACAAGCAAACAAATATAATAAATAAGAAATAGTACACCAATCAATATAAACAGAGCAAAATAATATGATAAAGCTACTGCATATGTCGTAAGGATCGCGTGCGCGCAAGAATCGACGAAAATGGAGTTAAAACGGAGAAATTAGGGCTAAAACGTGATTCTAGGGGCTTATTGGTAGAAGATTTGAAACTGAAAGGGCTCTGACAGAAGAAATCGAGGGTTAGATTATAAATAAACCTTAGACCTAGGGTGTAGATTGAAAAACAGAGGGGTTTGGATGGCGGGTTCTATTTTAGAAAAAGGCAGGGGCCAAAAAACTTAAGGGCTAAATCGCAAAACTATCTTGGGTTGACCGGTATTAGATCTGTTTGACTCGGTCTAGGACTCATCTAGACTGTCGGATCTAGATCCGACGGCGGGGAAGCGGGTTGGCGGCGCGGGGCGCCGGCCGCGAAGCGAGCGCGGCGGTGGGCAGCGGCAGCTCACCGGAGAAACGCGTTTACGCGTTCCCGGCCACAGCTAAGGCTCGGGTTTGGACTGGGAGATAGCGCGTGTGAAGGGGAACTCAAGTAGGGGGTTTGGGAGAAGTGACGATGGCTGGAGTTGGTGGCCGGCGGTCAGGGGCGGCGCGGAATGATGATGATTGGATTGGCGCACAGGGAAGCGGGGAGAGAAGAGATTAACCGGCCGGGGAGCGTCCTTACCCCACGGCGAAGCTTTGGCGACTGCTTGCGGCAGCAAAGGAGCGGCGGCACGGCAGGAACAACGGTGCCCGAATCGCGGAGGCGGCTGCGGCGAAGAGCTCTCGGGCGGCTAGGGTTTTAGGCGACGGCGGCTGCGGCTTGAGGGGAAAAACCCTAGGGCACGGGCGGTTCTTATAGGGCGGTTGCGGACGCCTAGGCGTACGGGTCAGGGGCGCAGCGCGGCAGAGGCCGAGCCGGACTCGGGTGCGAGCCCGAGTCGGGCGCAGAGGAGGGAGACGAGCCTGACAGGCGGGCCCCGCCTATCAGTGCGAGAGAGAGAAAGAGAGAGGGAGCGCGCGGGTGGTTTTGGGCCGGGGTGAGCGGCTGGGCCCAGAAGAGAGAGGTGGAGGCGCGGGGGAAGAATGGGCCGCGCGGGGGAGGAAAGGGAGAAGAGGCCGGTCCAGCTAGACCGCGCGGGGAGGGGAAAAACGAGAAGGAAAAAGAGAATAAGAAGGTGGGCCGGCCCAAGAGAGAAAGAGAGGGAGAGAGAAAAAGGAATGCAATTCAAATGCTTCTTTAATTTGAATTTGAAATTTAAATTCAAATAGAAGACAACCAATAAAACAATGCAAAGGGCATGAAATGCACAAATCCAATAGTCCCTTATATATTTTTTATAGTTTGTTAAATTCCCATTAATTCATGATAAATGCCCTAAAAATCAAAATGAGAGATAGAACCTTAGGGACCTAAGAGAACTCTTAGCAAGATTTACTTAACCTTTCTAACTTCAAAATTAGGGTGTCATAGTAGAACAAAGTTACATCGAAATTTTTCTCAATGAACGCACCCGATCCATCTCCATTCGACCCAAAACTCATATTTTGTGGCGTTTAGAACTGTTTTGTTATTGCACGAACTTCAGTGCAAAATATGCCAAACTGGTGCCATTAATGCACAAATTCATAGAACAAAGTCAAGTAAAAAATTTTCGCAATGAACGCACCTGATCCTCCCCCCATTGGATCCCAAACTCATATTTTGGGGTGTTTCGAACTGTTTTATTACTGCATGAACTTCGGTGCGAAATGTGCCGAACTGGATCACTTAATGCAGAGGTTCATGGAATGAAGTCGGGTCAAAAAATTTCGCAACGATCACACCCGATCCACCCCCATGGGACCCCAAACTATAGTTTTGCGGCGTTTCGGAACGTTTCGTTACTGCACGAATTTTGGTGCAAAACGGGTCGAACTCGAGCAATTAATGCACAAGTTTGTGAAATGAAGCCTCATCGGAATTTTTCGCAATAAACAAACCCAATCCATCTTATTGGTCTCCAAACTCATGTTTTGGGCGTTTCACACTATTTTGTTACTGCACGAACTCGGTGCAAATGGGCCGAATTGGTCATTAATGCACTAGTTCGTGGAACGAAGTCGCGTCAAAATGTTTTGCAACGAACGGACCCGATCCACCCTATTGGATCCAAAACTAAAGTTTAGGGGCATTTCGGACCATTTCGTTACTACACTATCTTCAGTGCAAAACGAGTTGAATAGAATTTTTTGCAATGAATGCACCCGATGCACCCCATTGGACGCCAAACTCATGTTTTCGGGTGTTTTGGACCGTTTCGTTACTGCACGAACTTCGGCGCAAAATGGGCTGAACTGGTCATTAATGCACATGTTTGTCGAATGAAGTCGCGTTGGAATTTTTTGCAACGAACGCACCCGATCAACCCCATTGGACCCTAAACTCATGTTTTCGGGCGTTTCGAACTGTTTCGTTACTTCACGAACTTTGGCGCAAAATGGGCCGAACCAATCATTAATACCTAAGTTCGTGGAACGAAGTCGCATTGGAATTTTTCGCAAGGAATGAAACCCGATCCACCCTATTGCATCCCAAACTCATATTTTCGGGTGTTTTGGACCGTTTCGTTACTGCCTGAAGTTCGGTGCAAAATGATCCGAACTGGTCATTAATGCACAAATTCGTGGAACAAAACCGCATTGGAATTTTTCGCAATGAACCCACGGGATACACCCCATCGGACCCCAAACTCATGTTTTGGGGCATTTTGGACCGTTTCGTTGCTACACGAACTTCGGTGCAAAACGTGCCCAACTGGTGCCATTAATGCACAAGTTCGAATGAACTCGCATTGGAAATTTTCGCACCCGATCCACCCCATTGGACCCCAAACTCATGTTTTTGGGTGTTTCAGAACATTGCGTTACTCCACGAACTGTGGTGCGAAAGAGGACGAACAGGTGCCAATGATGCACAAGTTCGTAGAACAAAGTCGCATCAGAATTTTTCGCAACGAACGCACCTGATCCTCCCCCATTGGACCCCAAACTCATGTGTTGGGGTGTTTCAAACTATTTTGTTACTGCACCAACTCGGTGCAAATGGGCTGAACCGGTCCTATTAATGCACAAGTTTGTGAAACGAAGTCGCATCAAATTTTTTCGTAACGAACGCACCCGATCCACCCCAATCAACCCCAAACTCATGTTTTGCGGCGTTTCAGACCATTTCGTTATTGCACGAACTTCCGTGCAAAATATGCCACAATGGTGCCATTAATGCTCAAGTTCATGGAACGAAGTCGCGTCAAAATTTTTCGCAACGAACGCACCCAATCCACCCCGTTGGACCCCAAACTAATGTTTTGGGGCGTTTTGGACCATTTCTTTACTTCACGAACTTTGGATCAAAATGGGTCGAACTGGGGCAATTAATGCACAAGTTCGTGAAATGAAGTCGCGTTGAAATTTTTCGCCACAAACACACCTGATCCACCCTATTGGACCCCAAACTCTTGTTTTGGGGTGATTCAGATTGTTTGTTACTGCAGGAACTTTGGTGCAAAAGGGCCGAACTGGTTCCATTAATGCCTAAGTTCGTGGAATGAAGTCGCGTCAAAAATTTTTGCAATGAACACACCCGATCCACCCCCCATTGGATCCCAAACTCATGTTTTGGAGGTGTTTTGGACCTTTTCGTTACTGCACGAACTTCCATGCAAAAAGGGTCGAACTAGGGCAATTAATGCACAAGTTCGTATAACGAGGTCTTGTCGGAATTTTCCGCAACGAACGCACCCGATCCACCCCATTGGACCCCTAACTCATGTTTTGGAGCATTTAGGACCGTTTCTTACTGCACGAACTTCGGTGCAAAATAGGCCGAACTAGTCATTAATGCACAAGTTCGTGGAACGAAGTTGCGTTCGAATTTTTCGCAACGAACGCACCCGATCCATCCCATTGGACCAAAACTTGTTTTGGGGTGTTTTGGACATTTTCGTTACTCCACGAACTTCAGTGCGAAACAGGCCGAACCGGTGTCATTAATGCACAAGTTTGTAGAACAAAGTCGTGTCAAAAATTTTCGCAACGAACGCACACGATCTACCACATTTGACCCAAACTACTGTTTTGTGGCGTTTTGGACCATTTCGTTACCGCTCGAACTTTGGGGGATAACGGGTCGAACTGGGGCAATCATGCACAAATTCGTGAAACGAAGTCGCGTTGAAATTTTTCTCAACAAACGCACCCGATCCACCCCGTTGGACCCCAAACTCATGTTTTGGTGCGTTTCAGATTGTTTTGTTACTGCACGAACTTCGGTGCAACACGGGCCGATCTGGTGGCATTAATGCATAAGTTCGTGGAATGAAGTTGCGTTGAAATTTTTCGCAACGAACGCAACCGATCCACCCCCCATTGGATCCCAACCTCATGTTGTTGGGCTGTTTTGGACCGTTTCCTTACTGCACGAAGTTCGGTGCGAAATGGGTCGAACTAGGGCAATTAATGCACAAGTTCGTATAACGAGGTCGCGTCGGAAGTTTCCGCAACGAACGCACCCGCTCCACCCCATTGGACCCCAAACTCATGTTTTAGAACGTTTCAGAAAGTTTCTTACTGCACGAACTTCGGTGCAAAATGGGCCGAATTAGTCATTAATGCACATGTTTGTGGAATGAAGTCGCGTTGGAATTTTTCGCCACGAACGCACCCGATCCACCCCATTGGACCAAAACTTATGTTTTAGGGTGTTTCAGACCATTTCGTTACTACACAAACTTCAGTGCAAAACGAGTCGAATAGAATTTTTCGCAATGAACGCACCCGATACACCCCATTGGACCCCAAACTCATGTTTTTAGGCGTTTTGGACCATTTCGTTACTGCACGAACTTCGATGCAAAATGGGCTGAACTGGTCATTAATGCACATGTTCGTCGAACGAAGTCGAGTTGGAATTTTTTGCAACAAACGCACCCGATCAACCCCATTGGACCCCAAACTCATATTTCGGGCGTTTCGAACTGTTTCGTTACTTCACGAACTTTTGCGCAAAATGGGCCGAACGAGTCATTAATGCCCAAGTTCGTGGAATGAAGTCGCGTTGGAATTTTTCGCAAGGAACGAAACCCGATCCACCCTATTGGATCCCAAACCCATATTTTCGGGCGTTTGGGACCATTTTGTTACTGCACGAACTTCGGTGCAAAATGGTCCGAACTGGTCATTAATGCACAAGTTCGTGGAACAAAGTCGCGTTGGAATTTTTCGCAACGAACCCACGCGATCCAACCCATCGGACCCCAAACTTTTGTTTTGGGGCATTTCGGACCGTTTCGTTGCTGCACGAACTTCGGTGCAAAACGTGTCAAACTGGTGCCATTAATGCACAAGTTCGTGAAACGAACTCGTGTTGGAAATTTTCGCAACAAACACACCCGATCCACCCCATTTGACCCCAAACTCATGTTTTGGGGCATTTCAGATCTTTTCATTACTCCACGAACTTCAGTGCGAAAGAGGCCGACCAGATGCCATTAATGCACAAGTTCGTAGAACAAAGTCGCATCGGAATTATTCGCAACGAATGCACCCGATCCTCCCCCATTGGACCCCAAACTCATGTTTTGGGGGTGTTTCGGACTATTTTGTTACTGCACCAACTCGGTGCAAATGGGCCGAACGGGTCCTATTAATGCACAAGTTCTTGCAACGAAGTCGCATTAAAAATTTTCGCAACGAACGCACCCAGTCCACCCCATTCGACCCCAAACTCATGTTTTGTGGTGTTTCGGACCATTTCGTTATTGCACAAACTTCGGAGCAAAACATGCCAAACTGGTGCCATTAATGTAGAAGTTTGTGGAACGAAATCGCGTTGAAATTTTCGCAACGAACGCACCCGATCCACCTGATTGGACCCCAAACTAATGTTTTGTGGCGTTTTGTACCATTTCGTTACTGCATGAACTTCAGTTCAAAACGGGTCGAACTGGGGCAATTAATGCACAAGTTCGTGAAATGAAGTCGCGTTGAAATTTTTCGCAACAAAGGCACCCGATCCACCCCATTGGACCCCAAACTCATGTTTTGGGGCGATTCAGATTGTTTTGTTACTGCACGAACATCTGTGCAAAACAGGCCGAACTGGTGTATTAATGCATAAGTTCGTGGAATGAAGTTGCGTCAAAATTTTTCACAATGAACGCACCCAATCCACCCCCCATTGGACCGTTTCGTTACTGCACGAAATTCCGTGAAAAATGGGTCGAACTGGGGAATTAATGTACATGTTCGTATAATGAGGTCGCGTCGGAATTTTCCAACGAACGCACCTGACCCACCCCATTGGACCCCAAACTCATTTTTTGGAGCGTTTCGGTCCGTTTCGTTACTGCACGAACTTCGGTGGAAAATGGGCCGAACGTAGTCGCGTTGGAATTTTTCGCAACGAACGCACCCAATCCACCCCATTGGACCAAAACTTATGTTTTGGGGTGTTTTGGACCTTTTCATTATGCCATGAACTTCAGTGCAAAATAGGTCGAACCGGTGCCATTAATGCACATGTTCGTAGAACAAAGTCGCGTCAAAAATTTTCGCAACGAACGCACCCGATTCTCCCCCATTAGGATCCCGAACTCATGCTTTGGGGTGTCTTGGACCGTTTCATTACTGCATGAACTTACGTGCAAAATGGGTCGAACTAGGGCAATTAATGTACAAGTTCGTATAACGAGGTCTCGTCGGAATTTTCCGCAACAAACGCATCCGACCCTTTTCCAGGAAAATCTCTCACTTCAATCTTTCTGGGCTAGCTATGTTCTCGAGGCTACACTCCACCTGACTAGGAGAATCTCATGCCAATCGAAGATGAACCATTCACCGAGCCGAGTATGTGCAAGACAAGACACGGCTAGATAAGTCAAATAGAAGATATTGCTTTTACACGAGCAACTCTTTTCTTCATGTAGGTACAGCCCACTTTTCCTTTGATGAAATGCGAACACAAACTTCAGGCATCCAAGAAAGAAGTAAAGCCTCTGGGAAGCTGCAGAGATTACAAAAAGAGGGTGCTTTCCTGTGTTGCACTGAAAAAAGGACAAAGGAGAAGACGCTCTTCGACTTTCTTTCTTCCTCCCACGCCCGCCTAAGCCCGGCCCGGCCCGCGTTAGAGGGGAAGATTAGCAAAGCGGAAAAAGACAGAGGGAGGGGGAGCAGCATCTTATTCTCTTCGTGTTCAGGATCGGAGAAGCATTCGGAAGGGGCGAGGCCTTCATTTCGTTGGCAGAAGCAGAAACGATCCAATCCATTCGGGGCTTCGGGGAACCCAAAAACGAACTCTCTTATTTGTGATTTGTCTGAATCAGCGTATATTAACTAATACTACTTTATCCAGTCGCTCATTGTGTATAGCTATCATTGAACTCTCAATAATAACTTAAACAAAGAAAGTACGTAATGGCCTCAGGCGTGCTCTATTACATCGACCACCTTCGAGTTCTCTATATGCGAAGAGCCTGGAATGGTGATAGAACTATCGGAAACTACCCAACGACGAGCGAGCCTGAGATCGCCTACCAGTCATTCCATTGCTTGAAAAAGTTAGCCTGGATCTTAGGAGGAAGGATTGAAGAGCTCTAGAGAAGGTCTGGAAAGGATGGTCGGCCACTAGAAAGCAACAATTCAGCTGGAAGAGGAGCAAGAGACTTGGTGGCAACAAAGAATGATATATTATTTAATCGTGGAAATGCCATGTCAGGTGCACCTATCAGAATCGGAACAAACCAATTCCCAAATCCTATTGGACCCCAAACTCATATTTTGGAGCATTTTGGACCGTTTCTTACTTCACGAACTTCGGTGTAAAATGGGCCGAACGAGTCATTATTGCACAAGTTCGTGGAATGAAGTCGTGTCGAAGAAAGTTGCGTCGGAATTTTTCGCAACGAACGCATCCGATCCTCCCCCATTGGACCCCAAACTCAGGTTTTGGGGTGTTTCGAACTATTTTGTGACTGCACCAACTCGGTGCAAATGAGCCGAACTCACACGCTTGGAATACCAACAGGTCATTCCCAAGCAACCATTTTCCTTTCATTCCGGGTCGTGGAACAGGGCCACCACAAGCGACTGTAGGACCGTACGCACACCAATTGTGCAGGATGTACGCCTGTAGCGCGACTATATGACCGTACTCCTGTCCGTAGCACGGAACGCACTCCCGCACGTCGGTGCGTGAGAAAAACCAAATTACGAGCGATGGGAGGTATGTCCACTTGCCGGGCCGATTGGTTACTAGGCTTACCGCTTTACCATATTTCACGGCATGTGGCTAGTACTTTCAAACGCTTAGCCACCACTACCACACGCTGTGACCTTAACAACTTTTATCAAAACAGACAGGGTAAAACCCCAGGTCATGACACCGTACATAACCCTGTCCATTATCCTTATATTTACTGCAGAATGGTAAACATTCAACTCCTATGTCGCGCGAGTGACACGAAATCACTCGAATTTTACCGACCCTATTTAGCAGAGTGTCTAATGCGATAAGGACTCAGGTACAATACATTGTATTCCTAAGATCTTATGCAACTAGGGTTTCATTTCAACTCCTAGACGTAATGCAAGATATATAGCATAATAATGAAATTGTAATGCTTTGAAATATTAGGATATGCATCGGGGCTTGCCTTCTTGAGTGGGGTTGGGGGCAGGAATATCAGAAACTTCCGAACTTTGGTTCGGGGCTTCAGTTAGTTCCTCGGCGATGTTTATTGGGTCTTCAAAAAACCCTTGGTCTTGTCCCAAGACCAATTTGTAATCTCCGTCGTCGAGTGTCGTTGATTCTACATGACATGCAACAATTTAATTGAGATGGTGTTTGCGTTAAAGATTTTATTTCACGATAAAGTTGCAATCCAACAATCAACACATATGAATTCATGAAATTAGGGGGTTTTACTTGAAATTATCATTTATACTCAGGTTATAATTATAGTATTGAATTTATTGTAAATAGAAACTAAAACATTTAAATTTGAAATCAAACTTCAAGTTTATATACAAATCTTAGGTAAAAAGGAATTATAAAATCTTGAAAGTTTTACTTATAGACTAATTAGCAACATATTAGATTATGACAAAAAGAGCTAATTAATTAAGCCTAAGGAACAAGGCGTGCACGAGCACCGGGGAAGTGCGAGGATGCTTTCCCCCAGCTCAATTTGGACAGAGACAGACCGAAGAGGGGTGATTGACGGCGGGATGGAGCTCGGTTCTCACCGGCGGCGATGGCGAGCGGTGTTCTGCAGGTGAGGGCAATGGAGGGTGGTGAAGGGGTGGCGGGATCGCTTCAGGAGGATGATGTGGTGCTGATGGTGCCGTTGATCGGGGCGGGGAGGGTCTGTATCGACGGGTCGACGAGAGGCCGAGCGGCGGCGGAGGGAGAGAGCTCGTCGGTGCTACAGTCTGACGGTTCTGGTGAAGGAAAACGGGATTGGATCACTTGGTGAGCTGCAGTGGATCATAGGGGTGCTGATCGCACTTCGGATCGAGGATGGGAAGCAGTGGTGGGAGCTACCGACGGTGAGCAGGGATGGCGGAGGAGGTCCGGTGAGCAATGGCGATCGGGTCAGGGGAAATTGGATGGAAGGGAAGTGTGCAAATGCCAGGACGTGGTCTAGAGGAGCTAGAGAAGGCGCTCGGGGTCCAGAAGAGGAGGTGATCAGTGCAAGTAGGAGCTGGCGTCGGCGGCGCGCGTGGCAGCCGCGGCGGAGCTCGGGCAAGAGCAACGCGACGTGGAGGACGCGGGGCAAGACAGCACAAGACCGGTAGGGCGGCGGCGAGGCAGTGAGTGGCACGTGGGCGACGGGAGCGGCGCAGGACTGCACGGTGGTGGCCTGCACAGCAGCGACGGCGAGGTGCGTTGCACTGGCGGTAGGAGGCTCTCGGGCGGGCAGCGGGTGGCGTGGCAAGGCGGGGAAAGCCGGTGCGAGGGCGGGAAGTGGCGGGGCAAGGACCGAGGCGACACATGCACGGGCGTAGAGGGGTGCTGGAGCAGCAGGGGCGGCGCACATGGCCGGGCAGTGGCAGTGGCGTGCGGCAGAGGAGAAACAGAGGAGAGGGAGAGAGAGGTAGACGAAGGAGGATCTAAACGCAATTTCAAAGAAATGCAGGGACCTTACTGTAATGCATCAATAACTTTTAAACTAGTGCTCAAATGGAGATGGGCCCAAAAACAAAAGTGTAGGGTTTTTGAAAATGTACAACTTTGTTTTAAGGTTCATCTACAGAAGAGCAATAGTTTTGACACTAACGCAAATCTTAGCAAAGTTTTCAAACTTTATGTAAATCCTATAGATAAAACTACACTACACATATATCCCATGTGTAGTTTCACCTATATTTATGATTTAAACACAAGTTTTTCACTCTTGCAAAATAACCCTCATACTTTTAAAATCTACCCTCCATGTTCACCCATTTAGCACAAAAGGACCCTAATTAAAATATAATTATATAAATAACCCTTTTCTCTTAGCATTTAATTTTTCAAACACACTTTTACCACGTTTTGCACATAGCATTACACTAAAGTTTAGGATGTGACCACACTAATTACCTGAGTGTCACAGCCTTCCCCCCTAAAAAGAATCTCGTCCCGAGATTCCGGAACAGAAGGATTTGGATGATCACTTTCGGAGGTTGGCTTGGAAGAAGTCTGGGAAATTATGTTGAAGATAAGATTTGGTCTCCCAGGTTGCTTCTTCTTCAGTGTGATGATTCCACTGAATCTTGAACATCCTAATGGTTTCTCTTCTGGTGCTTCTTTCTTTGGTGTCTAGCACTCTAAGGGGATGTTCTGTATAGGTCAGATCAGGTTCGATTTCGATGGTTTGGGTATCAAGGGTCTCAGTAGGAACTTTGACGCATTTCTTAAGTTGAGACACGTGGAAGATGTTATGAATGGCTGCTAACTGAAGGGGAAGTTGAAGGCGGTAAGCTACGGGTCCATAGATCTCAAGGATTTCAAAAGGTCCGATGTATCGAGGAGCAAGTTTCCCTTTTATGCCGAACCTTTGAACACCTCGAGTAGGAGATACTCGAAGATACACGAAGTCTCTGATTTGAAACTGTAATAGTCTTCTTCATATATCAGCGTAGCTTTTCTGTCGAGACTGAGCTGCCTTTAAATTGTTCTGGATAATCTTTACTTTATCCTCTGCTTCAGTGACCAGGTCGGGTCCAAAGATTTTACGCTCGCCGGTTTGTGACCAACTCAAAGGAGTTCGGCATCGGCGACCGTACAATGCTTCGAACGGGGCCATTTTAAGACTAGTTTGATAGCTGTTATTGTAAGAAAATTCTGCCAATGATAAGCATTTATCCCAATTCTTATCATACTGAAGGATACAGGCTCTAAGCATATCTTCCAAAATCTGATTTACCCTTTCGGTCCGTCCATCTTTCTGAGGGTGATATGTAGAGCTTCGGATTAACTTAGTTCCAAGAGCATCTTGAAGTTGCTCCCAGAACCGAGCAACAAATTGTGCTCCACGATCAGAAATGATCGTCTTAGGTATTCCATGAAGATGAACAATTTGATCCAAGTAAATCTCGGCATACTTCTTGGCATTATAAGTAGTATGTACGGGAAGGAAATATGCAGTTTTGGTTAATCGATCAACGATTATCCAAATAGATTCATGCCTCAGAAAAGTATTGAGCAAACCGACAATAAAGTCCATGCTGATATCCTCCCATTTCTAAGAGGGAATAGGTAGAGGTTGAAGTATACCAGCAGTCTTCAGATGACTGGCCTTGACTCTTTGGCAGATATCACATTCAGAGACGTACTTGGCAATTTCTCTTTTCATACGAGTCCACCAAAAGTTTTGTTTCAGATCCTGGTACATCTTTGTACTGCCGGGGTGCATAGAGAATTTAGATAGGTGAGCTTCATCCAATATCTGTTTACGGAGCTTATGGTCCTTAGGTACAATGATACGTTTGTTGAACCATAAAACTCCTTCTGGATCTACTCGAAAGCATTTATACTTTCCTTCTTCTTGTGTTATCTTCTGTTTAATGATTCTAACTCCTTTATCATGCTGTTGAGCTAGAACAATGCTATCCCTAAGTGTGGCTTCAACTGAGAGATGGTTCAAGTCACCTTGGGGAATGATTTCTAGATTGAGCTTTCTCATTTCCCAGTAGAGAGTCTCATTGAAAGCTTCTACAGATGAGCAAGAGCAACGTGCCTTATGACTGAGTGCATCCGCAACGACATTAGCCTTGCCTGGATGATAATGTACCTCCAAATCGTAATCTTTGATAAGTTCTAGCCAGCGTCTTTGCCTCATATTCAAATCTGCTTGTGTAAAGATATACTTGAGGCTTTTGTGATCGGTGTATATATGACACTTCGCACCCATGAGATGATGTCTCCAGATCTTCAAGGCATGAATGACCGTTGCGAGTTCAAGATCATGGGTAGGATAGTTCTGTTCATGAACCCTGAGTGCTCGTGATGCATATGCGATTACTCGGTTGTCCTGCATAAGTACACAACCAAGTCCGGTTCCTGATGCATCACAATAGGTGTCAAAGGGTTTTGATATATCTGGTTGAGCTAAGACTGGAGCAGTGGTAAGATGATCTCTGAGAGTGTGGAATGCATCATCGCATTTTTGATCCCAAGAGAATTTGATACCTTTCTTTAGTAGTTCGGTCATAGGTTTGGCTATCTTGGAGAAGTCAGGAATGAAGCGACGATAATAGCCAGCTAGACCAAGAAAGCTATAGATTTGATGGACTGAGGTTGGAGGTTTCCAATCCATCACTTCTTCTACTTTGCTGGGGTCAACGGATATACCATCACCAGAGATGGTATGGCCCAGAAATTTCACGGTATCTAACCAAAACTCGCACTTGGAGAATTTGGCGTACAGGTGGTGGTCTCTTAATCGTTGAAGGATGACATGAAGATGTTTGGCATGATCTTCTGGATTTTTAGAATAGATCAAGATGTCATCAATGAAGACCACAACAAATTTGTCGAATTTTTACATGAAGACAGAATTCATGAGGTACATGAAATATGCTAGAGCATTGGTAAGACCAAACGACATGACCAGATACTCGTATAGACCATATCAAGTGGAGAAAGCTGTTTTTGGAATAACACTGGGCCGGATCTTAATTTGATGATAGCCGGAACGAAGATCAATCTTAGAGAATACCTTAGCTCCGGCTAACTTATCGAAGAGAATATCAATGCGGGGTAAGGGATACTTATTTTTGATAGTTACCACATTGAGAGGATGGTAGTCCACACATAGCCTTAAGCTATTGTCTTTCTTTTTCACAAATAAGGCTGGACATCCCCATGGTGATGCACTTGGATGAATGAAACCCTTGTCAAGTAGGTCTTGTAGTTGGATTTTCAACTCGGCCAACTCGTTAGGAGGCATACGATAAGATCTCTTAGAAATAGGGGCTGTGCCAGGTTGGAGTTCTATGATAAACACGATATCTCTATCTGGGGGCATTCCAGGCAAATCGTTTGGAAAGACATCTGGATACTCACAGATGATAGGGATATCCTTTAGTTTAATCCCAGATGCTATATAGGTGCAAGAGTTGAAGTATTTCGGTTGTGGAAGATAGAGAATAGTGGGTTCGTGCTCAGGTGAATTAATCTCCACAGTTCGAGAAGAGATATCTAAAGATACATAGTGCTGGGTCATCCAATTCATACCTAAAAGAACATCCATTCCTTTTAGGTCTAACAGAAGCAAGTCTGTTTTCATCAATTGACTACCCAGCTGAAGTGGTACCTTCCTACAGATTTGATTTGACAAGGTTTTTCCACCAGGAGTTGTTATCTTAAAATCTCAATTAGTAGGGTAAATATCCAAGCCTATTTTAGTCTCATACTTTGCACTGACAAAGCTATGGGTGGCACCAGAGTCAAAAAGAATAATTATGGGGTGATGGTTGATAGAAAAAGTACCCGTCATTATTGGTGCCCCTTCGGGGAGCTCGGAGAGTGTGGTGAGGTTCACCCTTCCTTGATGGACCTGGACCATCTGCCTCTTGCCCTTACTCTTGCTGGTTGGACCGGAGGTTTGCCCTTGGAAAGATTTCCTAGGTTGAGGGCAATCCTTGATGAAATGGGACGGGCTTCTGCAGTTGAAACAACGATAGTTGCTGTTTCCTTGGTTGGCTGGCAGAAAGCTTGGCCGCGGACCTTGCTGTGGTTGCTGCTGAAATTGTGGTGTCGGTGGTCGGTTGAATCGTGTCTGTTGGGGTAGTTTGGCTACCCATCTGCCAAGCAAATTGCCTCGAGGCGGGGCTCGAGGGGCGTTACTCGGGACCAACCGATACCTTGACGGTTGCGTAATTGCAGGCCCTGTAGGTGCCTTCCGTTTCTTTTCTGCTTTGTGGGCTGAGATACAATCTTCTTGAGTAATGGCCATGTTGAACAACTCATTAAAATTATCGGCCCTTAACAAATTCAGTCGTTCTTTAAGTTTGGTATTCAGGCCTCGGCGAAAATGATCTCTTTTGCGGGCATCACTGTCCGCATGGTATCCCGCATATTGGCACAAGTGGTTGAAAACTTGTGCGTATTGCATGACGGTGCGGGTTCCCTGAGTCAGGTTCAGAAATTCATTGAGCTTTCGCTCAATGAGTCCTTTGGGTATGTGGTGTGCTCGAAAGGCAGTCCGAAACTCGTCCCATGTGACGACATGATCGGCAGGCTGCATGGCGTAAAAATGATCCCACCATAGACGAGCTGTGCCATGGAGTTGCTGGGCTGCAAAAAGTGCCTTGTTTTCATCTGAACATGGAGCAGATAATAAGGCAAACTTGGACTCGATGGTTCGAAGCCAAGCGTCTGCATCCAGAGGCTCATTTGCCTTATGGAATAATGGAGGCCGAGGAAATCTTGATAACTGGCCGATAAGGGTTCATCTCGGCCTCGGGATTGCTGATGGAAGTGGCCCATTTGAGCTTGCACAAGCTGGTTGAGGAGTTCTGCTTGTCGGGCCATAACCTCGGCTAAATTTGGAGGTGGCGGTGGCGGTTGCTGAGATCCACTGACCTGATCTGCCCGAAATCCCTCTGGAGTTCCTCGGGTAGCTCCAACCATCTGAAACAAAGGAGATATCCATTATCAACCATATTCTTACTCCAATTTCAGATGATATACAATTACCAAATGGGAATGCAACTCATATACTCCACTCAGATCAGATGCAAGGATATTGAGTAAGATAATAGAACACAAGATTTAGATTACTATTTAAACAGTGGTGATCCTTACATCTTACATCAGCGCACTTTAACCACTACAAGCCATTGCCTAAGTACACAGGCCACATATACAACAAGTGGCTCTTGATCTAAATATGCTACGTACTACCTATGTCCCCTCTTTCTACACTAACTACAACTAGACTGTCACCCACTCAACCAAAACTAAAAGTCATCAAAGTTGCCCACTGATGACTGACTGCCAGAAGAAGAATGATGGGGACTGATAACAGGATCTCCGTGCTCAGAATCGATCTCGGAGACTCCTTCGATTTCTTCAGGATCTTCTTCTTCCTCTTCAGGAGCGGGTACAGCAGGAGGTGCTGGCTGCTGTTGGAGTTCATTGATGTGGGCGTGGGCATCATCAATCTCCAAGATGAGGTCATTTATCAGCTCTTGGAGGAACTCAATGATCGTGTTGCGTTGGGTGATTATCGCATCACTCTCATTGATCTGGTCCTCCCGATGATGAATAGTCCCATTTCGAGCAGCGATGATCCCATCTTTCTCAGTCACCAAAGCTCGAAGTTGGTCAACTTGGGTGACTTGTCTATCAGCCTCCCTATAGTAACTTCGCGCAGTATTGATCAATTGACCCATCTTGCGACGTAGTAGCAGTTGATAATGATCCTGCAGACCCATAAACCGCATAGTACCCCAAAGTGCTTCCTCCGTGGAACCTTCTAACCTGTGACCTTCGGGGACTAATCTAAGATCCCACTCTGGATCCTTGTGATTAGTGGTAGAAAATATACCGATCGGCTGTCCTGCAGCTTCTCTTGGATGTTGCTTACAGAAAAGATAAATGGCTTCCAGTGCTGCTCCTTCAAGGGTGTCAACTATTCGATAGCCCATCACATCAACTTCAATGGGCTGCCATTGAGAGTGGAAGGGATGCTGAGGAATAGTCATTCTAACTCGACATCGGCGAACGCCCTCCTCCTGATATTCCACTGCGTCGTACTGTGGAGGCTCGATATAACTGAGCGAACGCAGTGACTCCCAGAGAAGGAGAGGGAAACCCTCCCAATGCAAGGCATCTGTATGAAAATGCCCGGCCGGATCCCACAAGACGTTAGGAGGGGCTGCCATCTGCAACAAGAATGCAAATGGTGAGACTTTTTACCTTGCTAAAATTTCACAAGATAAATGGAACGAGATAATCAATTCTGATAACAACAAAGACTGGAAATCAGAGGGATGCCTAAGGTACTTAAGATACCCAACTTAAAACTACCCATGAGAACCCTATTAACCCATTCTAGAGACAAACAACACACCATTCATCCTTAACAATATTAAACATACATTGCATTCTTTTGTTTGACAACGGATTATGCATGCACGTACTACTCATCCTCACAACCAAAAATAACTGCCGAATATGTTCAGACTTACGTAGTTAATTTCGGTGGCAAAACACATACGACACTCCCTAATAACTAATCGATTAATCCTACTCGTCCTAACCTCTTAATCGTGGTTAGTGTACTTGCAGAAGAACACATATATATATCATGAACCTTTCATGGCAGCACGACATGAAAGTGTCCCCAAACAGTACTGTTCACTATAGAAACAGCATCTGTACAATTACCGCCGTACAGACAACGTTAACATACGTTATCAAAACTACGTATTCACGGGGGTACCGCAAAATGCGGGGGTATGAACAGCGATCGCCATATCTGTTCTTATCACCGACGGGAAGGCTAACTCCCCAGTTAGCTGAGGATCCTTACCTTCTTACCTCACGATCATAGGTGTCGTTACAGGAAATAAATTTGGGTTGTACGTGAATTTAAGTTTGGACTGAAAGTAGTGCTGCAAGTCAGAACTATCTATTCATATATATATATAGATACTAGCAGCCACCTGTTAATTCCCATATACTTCTCTAGGGATTTGCGTTCTAAACACCAACCTTAACGGATCCAACGTACGTTGTAAACTCATTTGTTGGCCAATTTTATCCTGAAAACACTTTGTAAGAGCTATTCCAGATGTAAAAGTAAACCTAGAGCTCTGATACTAGCTGTGGCAGAACCGCCTGAATTATTCCGGTTCAAGTGCGCTAATCATCGCTATACAGCCGACAACAACTCAACGCACTTCAAACGGAACAACCCATTGGTCTGTCGGGTCTCCGCCCGATACAACCACGGTTCAACAGGATCGAAGCAGGTTTACCTCACACGAAGGTGAGTTTACAATCTCAGCATAGCTCATCAACTTTTAATTCACAGATATGCAAATATTATTACAAACCTTGTTCAACTTAAAATTTATATAAACAGTGTTTAAACCGACAAGCTAAATAGCTTGTCCATGCTTACAGCGGAAGGTAAATAAATACGCGACTACACATGTCGCAAAAGTTGACACCATGCTTAGCCCAAAGCCTGATGTCACTTAGGAGGGTCACTGCCAGCCGAGGACGGATCCCATTCCACAAACCAGCCAAAAGGAACAGACGTTGGCCATGCAGGGTTGTCCGTGGGATTCTCGAAGGTTATACCTGAAACAGATACTAGCAAGGCTGAGCATTCTAATACTCAGCAAGGCTTACCCGAGTTTGGGTATACTTTAGCCCGTAACTAGACTCATGAAGGCATTATAAAGATTCTGGGTTAATTTTCAGCTGAAAAGCAACAAAGAGTACTATCTAATTTTCAAATTTTAGCTTTCATATTCTAGTTGATTATCCATGCTAGGTTAGCACCTACACTAAGCAAGCAAGGTAGAGATTATCATCTATCAAGATTTTTCCATCATTAGTTACACTTCTTACTCTATGTGGCAGAAGGAATAAGCAGTCTCAATTTCCGTGAGAGACGGATGATTCTGAATCGAGTTTCAAACTTTGCAAGGGTAAACCTAACTCACACGCTTGGAATACCAACAGGTCATTCCCAAGCAACCGTTTACCTTTCATTCCGGGTCGTGGAACAGGGCCACCACAAGCGACTGTAGGACCGTACGCACACCAATTGTGCAGGACGGACGCCTGTAGCGCGACTACATGACCGTACTCCTGTCCGCAGTGCGGAACGCACTCCCGCATGTCGGTGCGTGAGAAAAACCAAATTACGAGCGGTGGGAGGTATGTCCACTTGCCGGGCCGATTGGTTACTAGGCTTACCGCTTTACCATATTTCGTGGCATATGTCTAGTACTTATAGACTAATTAGCAACATATTAGATTATGACAAAAAGAGCTAATTAATTAAGCCTAAGGAACATGCTTAATTAATTTCAAATCATTTCAAATTTGAATTGCCCAAATTTAAAAGAATTTAAACTACAAAACAGAATTAAGGTTGAAACTTTTACACAAGCTTATACATGGCCTATAGAAGCTACATACCAAAAATCACAATAAACAAAGCTAGCATGTGAAAATTATGCATCCTATACCCTTTTATCTTGAGTTTAAAATAGATTCAAAAATGTTTATTTTAAATCTAAACTTTATTAAAAAAAGTTGTAGGATTTGAAATCTAGTTTCCAAAAAAATTTGTTTGACAATTTTTGGAATTTCCTACAATTTCCTATGAATTTTACAAGACAGCAACATGGTTCACATGAAATAATACACCAGTTTACACTGGGGTCCCTGGATTCTTGCACTCAGGCCCCTAGAACAAAACAAAGCATCACAACTATGCCCTTGCCGGCGTTCGATGGCGTCCGGCATTCTTGTCTCTGGTGTTCTCGCCGGCGGCGAGGTCCTGGCCGGAGATGGTCTGGTCCTACGTGACCTACAAGCCCTATGGTGTCCACCAGTGGGTGATGTGCATCAAGATCGACGACGGAGCACGGCCGGCAACGAACAATGGCGGCGGCCGCGTCGGGGCGTCGTCGTTCCCGGTGAGGGGCCGGCGAACACGGGGGAACAAGGCACGCACGAGCACCGGGGAAGTGCGGGGATGCTTTCCCCCAGCTCAATTTGGACAGAGACAGACCGGAGAGGGGTGATCGACGGCGGGGTGGAGCTCGGTTCTCACCGCCGGCGATGGCGATCGGTGTTCTGCAGGTGAGGGCGATTGTGACGCCCCGAAAATTCACTTAATTAAATCATGCGCTAGAGTAGTTCGTAAAAACGATTCGTTGTCAAAACCCTAACTCTAACTGGATCGCTGTTCCGTTCCGCATCGCTCTATGGCTTGTTGCCCACGACCGCCCGACGGGATTAGCGCCGGCGCGACTCCTTTTCTTCCTCACCTCGCGCGAATACCGCGCGCGTGGCCGACCGGCCGCGGCTGCGGCCGCGATTGGCGCCGACGCGTCTTCCTTTTTCCCCCCCCTCGCTGTTCTCCTCGCGCTGCGCGCTTCCCCGCGCATGGCCGACCGGCCGCGGTCACCGCCGCGACCGGCGCCGGCACTCCTTCCTCCCTCCTTTTTCTTTTCTCTTTTTCGTTTCTCTTCTCTTTTTCTTCCTATTTCTTTTCCCTTCTTTCTTTTCTTTTTCCTTCCCTTCCTTTTTTTTCTTTCTTTTTCCTCTCCTTCCTTTTCTCCTTCCTTCCTGTTTCCCCCTCCTCTCTCTGCTCCCGAGCACCACCGGCCCTCGCCTCCCGGGCCACGGCCCCTCCTCCCTCACGCGCAAGCACACGCCTGAACACCCCTCCCCGCGCGCTGGCCTCTGCCCCGGCCACGCCACGACGCGCGCGCACGTGCCGCGCGTGGCCGTGCGTCGCGCCGCGCCGCCCGTCGCCGCGCCCTCGCCCCTAGCCCACGCCACGCCGCGCCGCCCGCGTGCACGCGCGCGCCGCCCGTCGCCAACTGCGTCGCCCGCTGCTGCTCCCCACTGCGCCCCGCGTGCACGAGCGCGCCCTGCTCCTGCGCATGCCGCGCCGCCCGCCGCTGCCGCGCCTGCCCCGTCGCGCGCGCGCCGTCGCCCTGTGCCGCATCGTGCCGCCCCACGTGCCGCACCGTCACGTCACCCCGGCCTCGCTGCTCGCGCCGCCGCTCGACGACACGGGCGTCACGACGCGGCCGCCATTAAAGCGCCCCGCGCCGCTCGCCGGCCTCCCCACCGGCCCCGCCTCCTTGGTGCTTCAATCCGCCTATAAGAAGGCCCCGCCCCGCCCCCCGTTCTCCCACAACTCCCACTGCCACCGCACGCCTCCTCCCCTAGCCCGCAGCGCCACCGCCGCCCGTGGCACCGCCGCCGCCCGCCGCTCACCGTGGGCACGCCCCCCTGCTCCACCCCAGCCCGCGGTGAGTGGGGGAACCGACTCCACTCCTTCCCCTCTCCCTTTTCCCCCTCCACCCCGAGCCGCCCGGGCCTCGGCCGCCGAGGATTGGCCGGCGCCGTACCCCCCCTTCCCTCCTCTGTTCCCTACTGGCAAGAGGAGGAAGAAAAGGGGCGGTTTTACCCAAAGCCCCCTCCCCTTCTCTGTTCCTCTCCAAAGAAACCCCTATATCTATCCCCTTTTGCAAAAGTAGCCCTACTCTTTCCGTTAATTCAAATCAAACCCCTCGGTACATAAACCTAGATATATTTGACACCTTTTAGCATGCTTAGGGTATTTCTAGGATTTACAAATAGGTCCTCACTCTTCCCGAATATTTACGAATAAGCCCCTGGACCCCCGTTTAACCCCTAGAACCATCTTTAACTCGTCATTTTATGTGCGAAACGACCTCCGATCGACCCGAAACTTTACCACGCTCTTTCTAGTATAGTTCTAGCCATGCCATTAAGAAACCACCCAAAAACATTAACCCTGTCTCCGTAACTAAATTATTTCCGATTCAAGCTCAACGATAAAGCTTTTAGTTCTTGTGCTTGATTGTGTGTCTGTTTGTTTGCGTCGTAGGACACGGAGTGAACGAGGAAGGTCTCGACTGTGACCAAGCGAACGAGGACCAGTTCCGCGACCCCGAGCCCGAGGGACAGTGTTTCGATCAGGACCTCCCGCAAGGGTTTGACGATGGCAAGTTCAATCCCGCCCTTTGATGCATGTTTCTGTCCTAGTTTTTATAAACACAACCCGATGGCCTGTTTTTATAAAATTGCATGGTTTTGCGTGCCGTAACCAGGGTAGGATAGCCACCCTTGTTGTGATAACCATACCTGGAACACCTGATTTTATAAAGAAAATGCGTGCGTGTGGGAAAGGGTAAAAATGTGGTTTTGAAAGACGAGTCGGACGGGATGGATGGCATTTCTGTGTGAATTGCCGTTGGTGAGCTCGTACCTGTGTGGTTGAGCGTGGAAGGGAGATATCCATCTTGTCACCCCTAAGGACCGAGTTGATGTGTCGTCTCACCTAGCTTCCTGTCGTGCAAACCACTTGACCGTTGTATGGGCAACGGCTTGGCCTAACCCCACTAGTTAGTCTGATAGCCATCAGAAGAGCTGGGAGCAACGGGTGATCAAGGAGACGGGATAAGCTCTGTGTGACTTATGCCCCGGTTAAACCTCGATGATAGGTCGAATGACCCCTTGTTAGATCCCGTGGTGGCTAGTCAGGTCTAGCTAAGGTGGGTAAGGGCTTTGATGGGATCTGCACCGGCACTAAGGTGTTCGTGCTGTGGTACCCCACCTGTGGGTAAAGTTGCACACCTCTGCAGAGTTGAAAATCTATTCGAATAGCCGTGCCCACGGTATTGGGCAAGTTATGGTGTGGTCACATAACTAGTGTTTCTCTTCGGGAATGGTTGGGCTGGCGTGAGTTGTTTGGGAAGTGTCCGGCAGATGTGCCGTGTGCTACGGCGGACGGGGAGTCCGGTAGCAGTTTAAAACTTGGATCCTGTGTGGATCAACACCGTGTGCTCCTTGGTACAAGAAAACTCGTTTAAAAAAAATGCTTTTAAAACAAACCCCTGCATACAACAGAGTTTTCCGCAAATGAACCATAACCTTATCCTTGGATTATCCTGTGCATTAACTTCTGTTATACCCCTCCGTGGGTGTGATTGGACTTGCTGAGTACGTTTGTACTCACCCCATTCTTACTTTTACAGTGGAAGACCCAGACCACGTCCCCGAAGACAACGAGTAGGGTTTCGTCCTGCACCCAGTCTTGCCTGTGGTTGAGGCCACCGTTGGATTCCGCATGGCGCAAGACTCTGATGATTCTCTTTTCGTAACTAGTGTAGTAGTGTGGGTTTTAGTTGTAATCCTCGCGATAGTGGCGCTTCACTGCCCATTACCGCGAAGAGTTGTACGGTGATGTACCATCTGTTGTAATAAAAGTGTTATCAGCCTCCTGGGACTGATAAATTAACACTTTTAAGTCTTCCCTGATGGGGGGGACGCTTCAGGTGGTATCAGAGCCGTAGACTGGCCATAGGACGTGACCCTAGGAGCGAAACCCCTTTTCAGACCCTAGAACTTGTCCCGGTTTAGATACTTTCTGCACAAACACTCACCACTGGTCTTTGCCTTGTTCCAGATGGTTAGCAATGGATGGGTTAGCGGAATCTGCCACGCAGAGCCTGGCCTCCCCAAGTTACTATTGCTCAGCCTGGAACGCGTTGGGATTAGGGAACCACCGGAGTATGCTTACCGTGAGTACATCGCCGGAGGCACCCTTCGGTGCGACATGATGGTTTTTGTGGAGAGAAGCACCCGCTACCCTGATGTGGACCCTTGGTTCATCTCCACCACTGGCTTCCGCTTCCCCGACACCTATCGAAAGGCCGCCCGCAAAGCCCTGCGACGGCTGCGTGTGCTCTACAAGCACCACCTTCAGCGGACTACTATGGGGTTTTTCCCACCCGCTGAGGGACGAGGACGCACTTGGATTGCCCGAATGAGGGGCCTTGGATGAGAAGAAGAGGACCTCGAAGATACGGTTTCCCACCTATCCATCTACCTTACTGGCTTGGATGCCCTCTACCGCGAACAGGCGGCACAACTGAGGCAGTTAATTCGTGGGATTGAAAAGATAACCCAGGAGCTGGAGGAACAACGGACAAGAGCCGCAAACGCCGAGTACTCCTTAGCCGCCCTCCAAGCCCAGATGCAAGAATACGAGAACCGCAACGGAATAGGCGGATGGATAGAGGAAGAAGAAGAAGAACCCATGGAAACCCATTGGGATAAGGGTACTCAGACCGAAAACGAGATGGATCGGTTCCTTCCAATAAAGAAGCGCTCTATCAGGACCGAGGAAGAATCCCCATGATAGGATTAGCACCCCTAGCTAAAACCCTACCCTAATGACCACGTATCTATGAAAACTGTACCACCCTTATTGTAATAATAAATATCATCTACTCCCTTTTGCACCTGTACCAGGTTGTTTACCCTGTTTCTGTTTCAGATGGCTGAGGAAGGATGGACCCAGGGCGATTGCCAAGCTGCACCTGGATTCCCCAGCCTCTTAATCAACACCCTGGAAGACCTTGGCGTTACGGAACGCCCAAGGTACTACAGCCGAGAGTACGAGCACCATGGTACCCTCCGCTGCAGGGTGATCCTGGTCATCGCCAGGAGCAACCGCTACCCCGACATCCAGCCTTGGCGAGCGACTGCCACAGGGTTTAGACACCAAGACACCTACCCCTTGGCCATCAGAAAAGCACTCCGTTATTTGTGCCGGATTTTTGAAGAACACCTCGCCCCCACACCAGCAAAGTTCTTCCCGCCGGCCATCAGAACCCCAATCTGGGAAGCACGCATGAGAAACCTGGAACGACGTCGCCACGAAGAAGGCCCCCTGTACCAAGTGGCTACTTACCTAGCCGCCCTGGACCAACTCTTTGATGAGCAAGCCAACCTTCTAAGGGAGCAGACCCATCGAGCCGAGCAAGCAGAGCTCGCGGTGAGGATACAACAGATCCGAGCCGCCCATGCCGAGGCGAGAGCCGCAGCCGCGGTTAGTAGCGAAGCAGTCGCCCAAGAAAGCCTCAGGCAAGCCCGAGACCGGCGCATGCAAGATTGGACCCGAAGTGGGACACCAGTCCCGGCAATTGGGGAGGACCATGTTTTACTCGGGACGCCCATCATAGGATGGGGACCCCTTTTTGGAAACACACAAGCCCCACCCGGGAACCCTGAAAGCTCTGCTGCCGCCGTCGAAAGGGATGCTGAAGCGCAACCCCTGGCCGGTGGAAATCCAGAGGACGGCGAGCAAGGATCACTCACGCTTCCCGCCCCAGAAGGAGGCCTGCCCCGCGAGTAAAATGACCGACGCCACCCTAGTGATGTGTCCCCAGCCGCTTTTGTTTAAATTGTACCTGATCCCGGACGAGTAGTACGAGACCTAGCCTTACCCAAAGCTGTACCCCCCTTGCAATAATAAAAAAGGGTTGTGTTTGTTGTTTGTGATTGTGTGCTAACTTGTTGTGTGCTGCTTGTTTATATGAATACAGGCAGAAGGTAGATTCTGCCCTATATACGAATTAAACAACTTAAACATCACATAGTCGTAACCCTAATTTACCCAATCAACAGGTGACCCCCCGGAACGTTGCGAGGGCCTCCCGTGGCCGGAACCCAGTAGTCGCTAGTGCCGGAGCACAGCCCGTTGAGCAAGATCTTCCCCAAGGAGAACAAGAAGTAAGCCAGAACCGAGGAGGAAGTCAAGAAGGAAAGCAACTACCACCACCCCCGCCCCTCGGAGACTTGGCGCAGATCATCCATAACCAGACCCTCATACTGGAGACTCTGGTGAATGCCCTCATTAACCGGCAGCCACGAGGGTAGAATATGAACGACAAGCTGACGGCCTTTCTAAGGACCAAGCCACCTACCTTCGCCGGATCCTGCAACCCGTTGGATGCTGACAACTGGTTGCGAGTAATTCAGAGGAAGCTCGAACCATTCGAATGCCAGGACCGGGATAAAGTCCTTCTGGCAGCCCACCAGCTCACCGGAACAGCATTATCCTGGTGGGAAAACTATTGTGCCGCAGCCGAAGATGCCTCTACCATCACCTGGGGAGAATTCGTAAGGGAGTTCCGCCGCTATCACATTCCTTCGGCCACCATGAAGCGCAAGGCGGATGAATTCCGCGCACTACAACAAGGAAGCATGACGGTGGAGGAATACACCCACCGGTTCATAGAATTGGCCCGATATGCGCCGGAAGAAGTGAACGACGACGATAAGAAACAAGACATGTTCAAGAAGGGATTAAGTCCAGAACTCCGGACCTTGCTTACCCCACAGATCTACCCGGACTTCAACACCCTGATGAACAAAGCCATCCTCACGGAGAGGGCCAAAGCCGAAGAGAGGAAAGATAATAAACGCAAATTCCTAGAAAGTAAGGCCCGCCAACAGGACCGCTTCCAAAGGTCGAGAAACTCCAGCTACACTGCACCAAGATCTCAGGCCCCAATGCAGTATAGGACTCAGTCCCAAGTGACAGGACCACGGGCCCCTGAAGCACAGTCTAAAAGTCAGAATACCATGAGGGCCCCACAAAGCAATACAAGCCTGGTCGCCTCCGACAACAACAATGTTAGGGCCTGTTTCAACTGCCGTGAGACAGGGCACTTCATCGCCAATTGCCCTTATGCCAAGAATAAGCCGGCAACATCGGCCTTCTCCAACACGGTGAATGGGCCCAGACCAGCCCTGACCGGCGCCAACCGAGTGCCCGTCCGCAACAACGACAACAGCCAGCAGGTGAAGCAGCAATCATTTGGACGAGCCCGCGTCAATCACATCGACGCGCAGGAGGCTCAAGAGGCCCAAGGCGTAGTGCTCGGTGAGTACCTAGTCAACTCGGCTCTGGCAACAGTATTATTTGATTCTGGAGCATCCCACTCGTTTATATCCTCGAGCTATGTGGAGAAACACAAAATACCTACAGTACTACTAAAAACACCCCTATTAACCCGGACGCCTGGAGGCGACATCAATTGTCAATTAGGTTGTCCATGGGTAAGGATCAATTTAAGTGGGGTAGACTTTCTAGCAGATTTGGTAGTACTTAAGTCTGGGGGAATAGACGTGATCCTTGGGATGGATTGGTTAAGCCGACACAATGGTCTCATAGGCTGCACTGACAAAGTGGTACACCTAACAAACCCCGAAGGAATACAAGTGATCTGCCATACCCGGGATAGTAAGTTTGACCCAATGATGTTTAGCATGGAAGCCAAGCCCTTAGAAGGAGTCCCGGTAGTAAACGAATACCCAGATGTGTTCCCCGAAGAGCTTCCCGGTATGCCGCCAGATAGGGATATAGAGTTCGTCATAGACCTTATCCCCGGAACATCCCCTATAGCCAAGAGACCCTATAGGATGGCGGCCTCTGAGTTGACAGAATTAAAGAAGCAACTAGAAGAACTGCAACGAATTGGCTTTATTAGACCAAGCTCGTCACCATGGGGAGCCCCAGTTCTGTTTGTCAAAAAGAAGGATGGGAGTATGAGGTTGTGCGTAGATTACCGGGCACTGAACGAGGTTACCATTAAGAACAAGTACCCCCTCCCCAGGATTGATGACCTTTTCGATCAGCTAAAAGGAGCCAAGTACTTTTCCAAGATCGATCTAAGGTCGGGATATTTTCAGCTCAAGATTAAGGAAAGTGACATCCCTAAGACAGCCTTTGTCACCCGCTACGGGCAGTTTGAGTTCACCGTAATGTCCTTCGGACTAACCAATGCCCCTGCCTATTTTATGAACCTCATGAACAAGGTATTTATGGATGAGCTGGATAAGTTTGTCGTAGTCTTTATCGACGACATACTTATCTACTCCAAGAGTATTCAGGAACATGAGCAGCATCTGCGGGTAGTATTGGAGAAGCTGAGGACACATAGGCTCTATGCTAAGTTTAGCAAGTGCGAATTCTGGCTGGAAAGAGTAGCTTTCCTTGGTCACATCCTGACCGCGGAAGGCGTAGCTGTGGACCCAGAGAAGGTCGAAGCAGTCTCCAACTGGCAGCGACCAACTAACGTCAGTGAAATCAGGAGCTTCCTTGGGTTAGCCGGGTACTATCGGAGATTTATCGAGGGATTCTCTAAGATAGCCCGACCCATGACGGAACTTCTTAAGAAGGAGAAGAAGTTCGCCTGGACGGAATATTGTGAAAGAAGTTTTCAAGAATTGAAGCAAAGGCTGACAACCGCCCCAGTGCTGACCCTACTGGACATTCATCGGGACTTTGTCATTTATTGTGACGCATCCCGACAAGGATTAGGGTGTGTACTGATGCAAGACGGGAGAGTCGTCGCATATGCTTCCCGCCAACTCAGGACTCATGAGCAGAATTATCCGACCCATGATTTGGAATTAGCAGCCGTAGTGCATGCCCTTAAGATTTGGAGACACTACCTGATTGGAAATAAGTGTGAGGTTTACACCGACCACAAGAGCCTGAAGTATATCTTCACTCAGCCGGATTTAAACCTAAGGCAAAGAAGATGGTTGGAGTTGGTCAAGGACTACAATTTGGAAATTCAGTACCACCCCGGGAAAGCAAACGTAGTAGCCGATGCCTTAAGTCGAAAATCCTATGGGACCACGAATGACCATCTGCGAGAGGAAATGGCACGATTAAATGTGCACATTATACCTCGAGGTTCCAGCCAAGTGCTAAACGTCCAATCGACATTAGAGGATAAGATTAGAGAAGCCCAAAGCTCGGATCGGGAGTTAATGAAAATCTGCAAACAAACTGGAGAAAACAAAGCACCAGGTTTTAGAGTAGACGATAAGGGAACGTTATGGTATGAGGATAGGATTTGCATTCCCCAGAATGGGGATTTCCGGCAATTAATCATGGACGAAGCCCATAACTCAGCCTACTCCATCCACCCAGGATCCACCAAAATGTATATGGACATAAGGCAAAAATATTGGTGGAATGGAATGAAGGCGGATATTGCACGATTCGTGGCTCATTGTGATACCTGCCAAAGGATCAAGGCCGAACATCAAAAGCCGGCAGGATTATTACAACCCTTGCCTATCCCGGTCTGGAAATGGGATGAAATAGGAATGGACTTCGTAGTAGGTCTACCCCGAACACAGAAAGGACACGATTCCATATGGGTGATAGTAGACCGACTCACTAAATCGGCTCATTTCATACCCGTACGAACCACCTACGGTGGAGAAAAGCTGGCAAATCTTTATGTGGAAAACATAGTAAAGTTACATGGAGTGCCTAGCAGAATTGTCTCAGACAGAGGAACCCAATTCACCTCTAGATTTTGGAAAAGCCTGCATAAAGCCATGGGCACTAAGTTGGATTTTAGCTCCGCATACCACCCACAGACGGATGGTCAGACCGAAAGGGTAAATCAGGTCATGGAGGACATGCTGAGAGCATGCGTCCTAACCTATGGGAATGATTGGGAGCAGAGTCTACCTTATGCAGAATTCTCGTATAACAATGGTTACCAAGCAAGCTTGGGCATGTCGCCATTCGAAGCTCTCTATGGAAGGAAGTGTAAAACTCCCTTGATGTGGTCGGAAGTTGGAGAACGTGCCCTAGTAGGACCCGCACTTATAAAAGAAGCAGAGGAAAAAGTAGCGGAAATCCGTGAGAAATTGAAAACGGCCAAGTCCCGACAAAAGAGCTACGCAGGCAAGAAGAGGCGGGAAATAAGTTTCAACCCGGGCGATTTTGTCTATCTCAAAGTCTCACCCATTCGAGGGACACGAAGATTTCAGGTACAAGGAAAATTAGCCCCTCGATACATTGGACCGTATCGGGTTCTGAAGAAAGTCGGAGCCGTGGCATACCAACTGGAGTTACCCGAAGAAATGTCAGATATACACCCAGTGTTCCATGTTTCGCAATTAAGAAGGTGTTTAAGAGCACCTAAGGGAGAACATGTGCCGGTGGAAACAATAGATCTACAGCCGGATCTGCGATACCAGGAAGTACCGGTCAAAATCCTAGACACTGTCACTAGAAGGACAAGAAACTCCGAAGTACGGATATGCAGAGTTCAATGGAGCAGACACGGAGTAGAGGAAGCGACCTGGGAACGCGAGGAGGCTCTAAGGAAGGAATTTCCCCATCTGTTTAGGAGCCAGCCGAATCTCGAGGATGAGATTCATTTAAGTGGGGTAGGTTTGTGACGCCCCGAAAATTCACTTAATTAAATCATGCGCTAGAGTAGTTCGTAAAAACGATTCGTTGTCAAAACCCTAACTCTAACTGGATCGCTGTTCCGTTCCACATCGCTCTATGGCTTGTTGCCCACGACCGCCCGACGGGATTAGCGCCGGCGCGACTCCTTTTCTTCCTCACCTCGCGCGAATACCGCGCGCGTGGCCGACCGGCCGCGGCTGCGGCCGCGATTGGCGCCGACGCGTCTTCCTTTCCCCCCCCCTCACTGTTCTCCTCGCGCTGCGCGCTTCCCCGCGCATGGCCGACCGGCCGCGGTCACCGCCGCGACCGGCGCCGGCACTCCTTCCTCCCTCCTTTTTCTTTTCTCCTTTTCTTTTCTCTTCTCTTTTTCTTCCTATTTCTTTTCCCTTCTTTCTTTTCTTTTTCCTTCCCTTCCTTTTTTTTCTTTCTTTTTCCTCTCCTTCCTTTTCTCCTTCCTTCCTGTTTCCCCCTCCTCTCTCTGCTCCCGAGCACCACCGGCCCTCGCCTCCCGGGCCACGGCCCCTCCTCCCTCACGCGCAAGCACACGCCTGAACACCCCTCCCCGCGCGCTGGCCTCTGCCCCGGCCACGCCACGACGCGCACGCACGTGCCGCGCGTGGCCGTGCGTCGCGCCGCGCCGCCCGTCGCCGCGCCCTCACCCCTGGCCCACGCCACGCCGCGCCGCCCGCGTGCACGCGCGCGCCGCCCGTCGCCAGCTGCGTTGCCCGCGCCTGCCCCGTCGCGCGCGCGCCGTCGCCCTGTGCCGCATCGCGCCGCCCCACGTGCCGCACCGTCACGTCACCCCGGCCTCGCTGCTCGCGCCGCCACTCGACGACACGGGCGTCACGACGCGGCCGCCATTAAAGCGCCCCGCGCCGCTCGCCGGCCTCCCCACCGGCCCCGCCTCCTTGGTGCTTCAATCCGCCTATAAGAAGGCCCCGCCCCGCCCCCCGTTCTCCCACAACTCCCACTGCCACCGCACGCCTCCTCCCCTAGCCCGCAGCGCCACCGCCGCCCGTGGCACCGCCGCCGCCCGCCGCTCACCGTGGGCACGCCCCCCTGCTCCACCCCAGCCCGCGGTGAGTGGGGGAACCGACTCCCCTCCTTCCCCTCTCCCTTTTCCCCCTCCACCCCGAGCCGCCCGGGCCTCGGCCGCCGAGGATTGGCCGGCGCCGTACCCCCCCCTTCCCTCCTCTGTTCCCTACTGGCAAGAGGAGGAAGAAAAGGGGCGGTTTTACCCAAAGCCCCCTCCCCTTCTCTGTTCCTCTCCAAAGAAACCCCTATATCTATCCCCTTTTGCAAAAGTAGCCCTACTCTTTCCGTTAATTCAAATCAAACCCCTCGGTACATAAACCTAGATATATTTGACACCTTTTAGCATGCTTAGGGTATTTCTAGGATTTACAAATAGGTCCTCACTCTTCCCGAATATTTACGAATAAGCCCCTGGACCCCCGTTTAACCCCTAGAACCATCTTTAACTCGTCATTTTATGTGCGAAACGACCTCCGATCGACCCGAAACTTTACCACGCTCTTTCTAGTATAGTTCTAGCCATGCCATTAAGAAACCACCCAAAAACATTAACCCTGTCTCCGTAACTAAATTATTTCCGATTCAAGCTCAACGATAAAGCTTTTAGTTCTTGTGCTTGATTGTGTGTCTGTTTGTTTGCGTCGTAGGACACGGAGTGAACGAGGAAGGTCTCGACTGTGACCAAGCGAACGAGGACCAGTTCCGCGACCCCGAGCCCGAGGGACAGTGTTTCGATCAGGACCTCCCGCAAGGGTTTGACGATGGCAAGTTCAATCCCGCCCTTTGATGCATGTTTCTGTCCTAGTTTTTATAAACACAACCCGATGGCCTGTTTTTATAAAATTGCATGGTTTTGCGTGCCGTAACCAGGGTAGGATAGCCACCCTTGTTGTGATAACCATACCTGGAACACCTGATTTTATAAAGAAAATGCGTGCGTGTGGGAAAGGGTAAAAATGTGGTTTTGAAAGACGAGTCGGACGGGATGGATGGCATTTCTGTGTGAATTGCCGTTGGTGAGCTCGTACCTGTGTGGTTGAGCGTGGAAGGGAGATATCCATCTTGTCACCCCTAAGGACCGAGTTGATGTGTCGTCTCACCTAGCTTCCTGTCGTGCAAACCACTTGACCGTTGTATGGGCAACGGCTTGGCCTAACCCCACTAGTTAGTCTGATAGCCATCAGAAGAGCTGGGAGCAACGGGTGATCAAGGAGACGGGATAAGCTCTGTGTGACTTATGCCCCGGTTAAACCTCGATGATAGGTCGAATGACCCCTTGTTAGATCCCGTGGTGGCTAGTCAGGTCTAGCTAAGGTGGGTAAGGGCTTTGATGGGATCTGCACCGGCACTAAGGTGTTCGTGCTGTGGTACCCCACCTGTGGGTAAAGTTGCACACCTCTGCAGAGTTGAAAATCTATTCGAATAGCCGTGCCCACGGTATTGGGCAAGTTATGGTGTGGTCACATAACTAGTGTTTCTCTTCGGGAATGGTTGGGCTGGCGTGAGTTGTTTGGGAAGTGTCCGGCAGATGTGCCGTGTGCTACGGCGGACGGGGAGTCCGGTAGCAGTTTAAAACTTGGATCCTGTGTGGATCAACACCGTGTGCTCCTTGGTACAAGAAAACTCGTTTAAAAAAAATGCTTTTAAAACAAACCCCTGCATACAACAGAGTTTTCCGCAAATGAACCATAACCTTATCCTTGGATTATCCTGTGCATTAACTTCTGTTATACCCCTCCGTGGGTGTGATTGGACTTGCTGAGTACGTTTGTACTCACCCCATTCTTACTTTTACAGTGGAAGACCCAGACCACGTCCCCGAAGACAACGAGTAGGGTTTCGTCCTGCACCCAGTCTTGCCTGTGGTTGAGGCCACCGTTGGATTCCGCATGGCGCAAGACTCTGATGATTCTCTTTTCGTAACTAGTGTAGTAGTGTGGGTTTTAGTTGTAATCCTCGCGATAGTGGCGCTTCACTGCCCATTACCGCGAAGAGTTGTACGGTGATGTACCATCTGTTGTAATAAAAGTGTTATCAGCCTCCTGGGACTGATAAATTAACACTTTTAAGTCTTCCCTGATGGGGGGGGGACGCTTCAGCGATGGAGGGCGGTGAAGGGGTGGTGGGATCGCTTGAGGAGGATGATGTGGTGCTGATGGTGCCGTTGATCGGGGCGGGGAGGGTCTGTATCAACGGGTCGACGAGAGGCCGAGCGGCAGCGGAGGAAGAGAGCTCGCCGGTGCTGCGGTCTGACGGTTCTGGTGAAGGAAAATAGGATTGGATCACTTGGTGAGCTGCAGTGGATCATAGGGGTGCTTATCGCACTTCGGATCGAGGATGGGAAGCAGTGGTGGGAGCTGCCGACGGTGAGCAGGGATGGCGGAAGAGGTCCGGTGAGCAATGGCGATCGGGTCAGGGGAAATTGGATTGAAGGGAAGTGTACAAATGCCAGGACGTGCTCTAGAGGAGCTAGAGAAGGCGCTCGGGGTCCAGAAGAGGAGGTGATCGGTGCAAGCAGGAGCTGGCGTCGGCGGCGCGCATGGCAGCCGCGGCGGAGCTCGGGCAAGAGCAACACGACGTGGAGGACGCGGGGGAAGACAGCACAAGACCGGTAGGGCCTGGGCGAGGCAGTGAGTGGCACGTGGGCGAGGGGAGCGGCACAGGACTGCACGGCGGTGGCCTGCGCAACAGCGACGGCGAGGTGCGTTGCACAGGCTGCAGGAGGCTCTCGGGCGGGCAGCGGGTGGCGTGGCAAGGCGGGGAAAGCCGGCGCGAGGGCGGGAAGCGGTGGGGCAAGGACCGGGGCAACACGTTCACGGGCGCAGAGGGGTGCTGGAGTAGTAGGGGCGGCGCACATGGCCGGGCAGTGGCGGTGGCATGCCGCAGAGGAGAAACAGAGGAGAGGGAGAGAGAGGTAGACGAAGGAGGATCTAAACGCAATTTCAGAGAAATGCAGGGACCTTATTATAATGCATCAATAACTTTTAAACCAGTGCTCAAATGGAGATGGGCCCAAAAATAAAAGTGTAGGGTTTTTCAAAATGTACAACTTTGCTTTAAGGTTCATCTCCAGAAGAGCAACAGTTTTGACACTAACACAAATCTTAGCAAAGTTTTCAAACTTTATGTAAATCCTATAGATAAAACTACACTACACATATATCCCATGTGTAGTTTCACCTATATTTACGATTTAAACACAAGTTTTTCACTCTTGCAAAATAACCCTCATACTTTTAAAATCTACCCTCCATATTCACCCATTTAGCAAAAAAGGACCCTAATTAAAATATAATTATATAAATAACCCTTTTCTCTTAGCATTTAATTTTTCAAACACACTTTTACCACTTTTTGCACATAGCATTACACTAAAGTTTAGGATGTGACCACACTAATTACCTGAGTGTCACAATTTCATCACTGCACGAACTTTGGTGCAAAACGGGTCGAACTGGGGTAATTAATGCACAAGTTCGTGAAACGAAGTTGTTGAAATTTTTTGGCAACAAATGCACCCGATCAACCCCATTGGACCCCAAACTCATGTTTTGGGGTGATTCAGATTGTTTTGTTACTTCGGTGCCAAACATGACAAACTTGTGCCATTAATGCACAAGTACGTGGAGCGAAGTCATGTCAAAATTGTTCGCAACGAACGCACCCGATCCACCCCATTGGACCCCAAACAAATGTTTTCGGGCGTTTTGAAACATTTCGTTACAGCACGAACTTTGGTGCAAAATGGGTTGAACTGTGGTAATTAATGCACAAGTTCATATAACGAGGTTGTGTCGGAATTTTCTGCAATGAACGCACCCGATACACCCCATTGGACCGCAAACTCATGTTTTGGAGCATTTCGGACTGTTTCGTTACTGCACAAACTTCGGTGCAAAATGGGCCGAACTAGTCATTAATGCATAAGTTCGTGGAACGAAGTCGCCTTCGAATTTTTCGCAATGAACACACTCGATCCACCCCATTGGACCAAAACCTATGTTTTGGGGCATTTTGGACCTTTTCGTTACTCCACGAACTTCAGTGCGAAACAGGCTGAACCGGTGCCATTAATGCACAAGTTCGTAGAACAAAGTCGCGTCGAAAATTTTCGCAATGAACGCACCCGATCTACCCCATTTGATCCGAAACTAATGTTTTGGGGTGTTTTGGACCATTTTGTTACCGCACGAACTTTGGGGCAAAACGGGTCGAACTGGGGCAATTAATGCCCAAATTCGTGAACCGAAGTCGCGTTGAAATTTTTCTCAATAAACGCACCCGATCCACCCCATTGGACCCCAAACTCATGTTTTGGGGCGTTTCAGATTATTTTGTTACTGTACGAACTTCGGTGCAAAACGGGCCGAACTGGTGGCATTAATGCATAAGTTCATGGAATGAAGTTGCATTGAAATTTATTGCAATGAACGCAACCGATCCACCCCCCATGGGATCCCAACGTCATGTTTTTGGGCTGTTTTGGACCGTTTCCTTGCTGCACGAAGTTCGGTGTAAAATGGGTCGAACTAGAGCATTTAATGAACAAGTTCATATAACGAGGTTGCGTCGGAATTTTCCGCAATGAACGCACGCGATCCACCCCATCGGACCCCAAACTCATGTTTTGGGGAATTTGGGACCGTTTCGTTGCTGCACGAACTTGGGTGCAAAATGTGTCGCACTTGTGCCATTAATGCACAAGTTCGTGGAACGAACTCGCGTTGGAATTTTTCGCAATGAACGCACCCGATCCACCCCATTAGACCCCAAACTCATGTTTTGGGGCGTTTCGGATCTTTTCGTTACTCCACAAACTTCAGTGCAAAAGAGGCCGAACAGGTGCCATTAATGCACATGTTCGTAGAAAAAATTCGCATCGGAATTTTTCGCAACGAACGCCACCCGATCCTCCCCCATTGGAGACCAAACTCAGGTTTTGGGGTGTTTCGGACTATTTTGTTACTGCACCAACTCGGTGCAAATGGGCCGAACTGGTCCTATTAATGCACAAGTTCGTGGAACGAAGTCGCATCGAAATTTTTCGTAACGAATGTACCCGATCCACCCCATTGGACCCCAAACTAATGTTTTCGGGCATTTTAGACCATTTCGTTACTACGCAAACTTTGGTGCAAAACGGGTCGAATTGGACAATTAATGCACAAGTTCATGAAACAAATTCGCGTTGAAATTTTTCGCAACAAACGCACCCGATCCACCCCATTGGACCCAAAACTCATGTTTTGGGCCAATTCAGATTGTTTTGTTACTGCACGAACATCAGTGTAAAACGGGCCGAACTGGTGCCATTAATGCACAAGTTCGTATAATGAGGTCACGTAGGAATTTTTCGCAACGAACGTGTGACACTCAGGTACTTAGTATTGTCATACCCTAAATTTTAGTATGATATTGTGTGCAAAATATGGAGAAAGTATGTTTAAAAATTTAAATGATAAGGAAAAAGGGTTGTTTATATAATTATAATTTAATAAAGGTCCTATAGTGTTAAATGGGTAAGTATGGAAGGTAGAATTCAAATGTATGAGGGTTGTTTTGCAAAAGTTAAAAACTTTTATTTAAATCGCAAATATAGGTGAAACTACACATAGGATATATATGTAGCGTAGTTTTTAAATAGGATTTATATAAAGTTTAGAAACTTTGCTAAGTTTCATATAAATTTCAAATCCTTAGCTCATCTGCAAATGAACCTTAAAGCAAAATTGTAGATTTTGAAAAACCCTACACTTTTGCTTTTGGGCCCATCTTCATTTGAGCTCTGGTTTGAAAGTTATTTGAGCATTAGAGTGGAGTCCCTGTGTTTTTGGGATATTACAGTTTAGTCCCCTTCTTCCTCCTCCAGCCCGGCCTCCTCTGTTTCCTCTCTGCGCCGCGCCGCTACCACTGTTCCGGCCATGTGCCGTGCCCCACCGCTCCAGAGCCGCTCAGAGGCGAGCCACGCATCCTCCCCTGCCTCGTTGCTGCCTTCCCCAACCTCGTGCTGGCCGCCCCTGCTTCTGCCATGCCGCCTGGCTGTCCGCCCGAGCCGTCCCTCGCCGCTGCTCGCTGTCGCAGCAATCCAGCGCCACCTCCTGCTTCCCGGCGATCCCACGCGTTGCTCCTTGGCCCACCGCCGCCTTACTCCTCCCCGCTGCCTTCTTCCATGCACGACACGCTGTCCCTGCCGCTAACCGAGCTTCGCCGTGCCGCCACGCGCGCCGCCGGCGTGCCAGCTCCTGCTTCCGCATAGCCACATTATCTTTTAGACTCCGAGCGCATCCTGGAGCTCCTAGCACACTCGCTCTTGCATTTGCACACACCCATTTCGCTCGTTCCCTCTGCTCCGATCACCCCACCTCGCCCGACCTCCACTGCGCCTCCTGGCCACCGTCGTCAGCCACCCCCGGACTCCGATCCAGTACTCCTAGAGCACCACCGTGACTCCCTGCAGCTCATCGACCCGCCCAATTTTGTTTTCTTGCACCCGAGTGTTGTTCGCCACAGCGCCGGTGAACTCCAATTCGCCGCCCGTTCGGCCTCACCGTCGACAGCCCTCACCGCCGCTCCCCACCCCCGGTCCAGAGCACAAACAGCATCCCCGTCGTCCGCTGGTGCTCCCCAGCCCATCCAAACTCGCCCCCGTGCATTGGAACAGCCGGACCACAGCGCCGATGAGTTCCTTGCTCCGCCGCCGCTCGGCTTCACCGTCGACCCGCTGATCAACCACCTCCTAGCCCCGGCCGAGCACCCCGTCTGCACTACATCATCACGTAGAAGCTTCTCAACTACTTCCCCGCCACCCTCCGGCACCCTAGCCACCGGAACACCGTCGACCCCCTTGAAGCTCCGCCGCCCGCCCCTGTTCGCCGCCGTTACGCTGCTACAGCTCCTCCCCGCCTCAGCCCTGACCACCCCCATAACCGCCGTGAGTCACCGGTCATTTTCCCCCACGTGCACCTCGCCGCCGGCAAGTTATCTCGCCGGAATTTGGTCGGCCATCGGTCGGACCTCCTGTGTAGCCGGCCAGGGACTCGATTGCAAGGTTTTAAAAGTTTCCAGGGGTCTATTTGTGAGAAAGTAGCACCCCTCCTTAAACACAATTCAATCAACTTGTAAAATTCATAGGAATGTGTAAAAAAAATCCAAAAATTGTCAAACCAGTTTTGTTAGAAACTAGGACTCAAGCTCTACAACATTTATTAATGAAGTTTGGTTTGAAAATAAATACTTTTGAATCTATTTTAAACCTAATAAAAGGGGTATTTTATAAATAACTTTTGCATATTAACTTATTTTCTTATGATTTTTGGTATGCAGCATCTTTAGGTCATGTATGAGCTTGTGTAAAAGTTTCAAGCTTAGTACTATTTTGTAGTTTAAATTCTTTTAAACTTTTGCAAGTCAAATTTGAAGTAGTTTAAATTTAATTAAGCTTGTTCCTAAAGCTTCTATGATTAAATCTCTTTACCATAACTTAATATGTTGATAGTTAGTTCATAATTAAATTTTCAAGACTTTATAGTTCTATTTACTCAGGGTTTGAATTTAAACTTGAAGTTTGAATTCAAATTCAAATATTTTAGTTTCTGTTTCCAGAAAATTATGAAAAATTCACCATAAGCTTATTTATTGAGAATAAAATTATCCACAAAAATTTGAGGTTAGAATCTTTATGGTTTTCAAAATAAAAATTAAACTGGTCGCATTACTTCAAAGTAATTCCATTAAAATGACATAACTTAAGTATAGATAGTAGTTTAAAATCCCACCCCCTTGTTACATGAGTTTATGTGCACTAATTTATTGGATTGCAACTTTATCATGACATAAAAACCTTAACTCAAGCACCATCTCACTTAAATCCTTGCATACCATGTAGAATCGACGACGCTCGACGACAGAGACTACGAGCTAGTCCTGGAACAAGACCAAGGGTTTTCTGAAGAGCTAATAAACGTCGCCGAGACTCTAACTGAAGCCCCGAACCAAAGTTCGGAAGTCTCTGACACTCCTGCCCCGAACCCCACTCAAGAAGGCAAGCCCCGATGCATACCCCAGTATTTCAATTTATTGAAATTTTACCTATATATTATATATCTTGCATTACGTCTAGAAATTGAAATGAAACCCTAGTTGCATGAATCCTAGGAATCCAATGTATTGTACCTGAGTCCTTATTGCATAGACGCTCTGCTAATAGGACCGGTAAAAGTTGGGTGATTTCCTGTCACTCGCGCGATATAGAAGTTGAATGTTTACTATTCTGCAATCACTATAAGGATGATGGACGGGGTCATGTGCAATATCATGACTCGGAAGGTTACCCCGTCTATGTTGATAAAAGTTGATAAGGTCGCAATGTGTGGTAGTGGTGGCTAAGCGTTTGAAAGTACTAGCCACATACCGCGAAATATGGTAAAGTGGTAAGCCTAGTACCTGAATGGCCCGGCAAATGGACATGTCTCCACCACTCAATTATATTAATTTCTATTGAATACATGCATCGACGTGTGGGAGTACGTTCTACATAGCAGATGGGAGTACGATCATGTAGTTGCGCTACAGACGTATGTCCTGCACAATTGGTGTGTGTACGGTCCTGCAGTCGCTTGTGGTGGCTCTGATCCATAACCCGGAATATAAGGGAAACGGTTGCTTCGGAATGATCTTTGGATGTTCCAAGCGTGTGAGTTAGGTTTACCTTGCAAGGGTGAAATTCGATTCAGAATCGTCTGTCTCTCGCGGAAATTGAGACAGCTTATTCCTTCTGCCATATAGAGTAAGAAGTGTAACTCTTGATGGAATAATCTTGTTGAATGTTAATCTGTACCTTGCTTGTCTAGTGTAGGTGCTTACCTAGAATGGTTAATCAAGTAGAATTTGAAAGCTAAAATTTGAAAGTAGATCATACTCTTTGTTGCTTTTCAGCTGAAATTAAACCCAGAACCTTCTCAATGCCTTCATGAGTCTAGTTACCTGGCTAAGTATACCACGAAGCGGCTAAGTCTTGTTGAATATTAGTATACTCAGTCTTGCTAGTCTATCTTTCAGGTATGACCTTCGAGAACCCCACGGATAGTTCTGCATGGCCAACTTCTGTTCCGTATGGCTGGTCCGTGGAATGGGATCCGTCCTCGGCTGGCAGTGACCCTCCTGAGTGACACCAACCTTTGGGCTGAGCATGGTGTCAACCTTCGCGACGTGTGTAGTCTCGTGTTTATTCTCCTTCCGCTGTAAACCTGGACAAGCTGTTTAGCTTGTCGTTTTAAACACTGTTTGTATAAGTTTACATTAAGTTTGAAAAGGGTTTGTAATAATATTTACGTTTCTGTAAATTAAAAGTTGATAAGCTGTGCTGTGATTGTAAACTCGCCTTCGTGCGAGGTAAACTTGCCTCGATCTTGTTGAACCGTGGTTGTATCGGGCGGAGACCCGACAGACCAATAAGTTGTTCCGTTTGAAGTGCGTTGAGTTATTATCGATTGTATAGTGATGACTAGCGCACTTGAGCCGGAATAATTCAGACGGTTCTGCCACAGCTGGTATCAGAGCCGTAGGTTTACTTTTACATCTGTAACAACTCTTAAAAATGTTTTCAGGATGAAACTTGCCCAACAAATGAATTTACAACGTACGTTGGATCCGTTAAGGCTGTGCTTAGATCGTAAAGCCCTAGGGACTTATAAGGGAATTATCAGGTGGCTGTTAATGTGTATATATATATATATATAGTTCTGTTGTAACTCGCAGCACTACTTTCTGTCAAAACTTAAATTTATGTACAACTTAACTTTACTTTTTGTAATGACACCTTCGGTGGTAAGGTAAGAGGGTAAGGATCCTCAGCTAACTGGGGAGTTAGCCTTCCCGTCGGTGATGCGAAATGAACGCTGTTTCTCAAGCAGTGGCCTACTTGAGATGCTGCCAATATATCAACTTAGGTTGGTTATATTGGGAGTATATGTTTTGGCGCAGGGTATGGCGATCGCTGTTCATACCCCCGCATTTTGCGGTTCCCCCGTGAATACGTTGTTTAACGACGTATGTTAACATTGTCTGTACGGTGGTAATGGTACAGATGCTATTTCTATAGTGAACAGTACTGTTTGGGAACGCTTTCATGTTGTGCTGCCATGAAATGTTCATGTTATATATATGTGGTTTTCTGCAGGTACACTAACCACGATTAAGAGGTTAGGATGAATAGGATTTATCGACTAGTTATTAGAGAGAGTCGTATGTGTTTTGCCACCGAAATTAACCGCGTAAGTCCGAAGATATTCGGCAGTTGTTTTGGTTGTGAGGTCGAATAGTACGAGCATGCATAATTCATCATTAAATAAGTGAATGCATGATATGGGTTGTTCTTTTAAGATGTATAGAGTGTTGTCTACCTTTAGGATGGGTTAATAGGATTTTTGTAGTAGCTCTAAGTTGAGTATCTTAAGCATCCATCTAAGTTCCAGTCTTTGCTGTTATCAGAATCAATCGTTTTGTTCCGTTTACCTTGTGAGTTCTCAACCGGGTAAACATATCTCACCATTTGCATTCTTGTTGTAGATGGCAGCCCCTTCAAACATCTTTTGGGATCCGGCAGGGCATCTCCACACAAATGCCTTGCATTGGGAGGGTTTTCCTCGTCTTCTTTGGGAATCATTACGTTCGTTCTGTTATATCGAACCCCCACAGTATGACGCAGTGGAATATCAGGAAGAAGGTGTTCATTGATGTCGAGTCAGAATGACTATTCCTCAACATCCCTTCCGTTCCCAATGGCAACCCATCGAAGTTGACGTGGTAGGTTATCGTATAGTTGATACGATTGAGGGAGCCGCTCTGGAAGCCATCTACCTTTTCTGTAACCAGCATCCAAGGGAAGTTGCGGGACAGCCTATTGGTCTATTTTCTACAACAGATCCCAACGATCCTGAGTGAAATCTCAGGGTAGTCCCTAAAAGTCACAGGTTGGAAGGCTCAACGGAAGAAGCGCTTCAGGGTACTATGCGGTTCATGAATGTTTAGCATCATTATCAACTTTTGCTACATCACGGTATGGGTCAGTTGATCAGTATCACGCAAGGTCACTTTAGGAATACTGATCGACAAGTCACCCAGATTGAGCAGCTTCAAACCTTTGTGACAGAGAAAGATGAAATCATCGCCGCCCGAGAGGAGACTATTCATCACCGGGAAGACCAAATCAACGAGAGTGACGCAATGATCACCCAACGCAACACGATCATTGAGTTTCTCCAGGAACAAATTCACAACCTCATCCTCGAGGTTGATGATGCCCAAGCTTAAATCAATGAACTCCAACAGCAGCCAGCACCTCCTGCTGTACCAGCACCCGAAGCCGAAGAAGAAGATCCAGAGGAAATCGAGGGAGTTTCAGACCTCGATTCTAAGCATGGAGATCCTGTTCTTAGTCCCCATTATTCTTCTTCGGGCAGTCAGTCATCCGTGGGCAATTTCGATGACTATTAGTTCAATTGAGTTGGTGGCATTCTAGTTGTAATTAGTGTAGAAAGGTGTGACATAGGTAGTGAGCAGTCTACCTAGATCTAGAGCCACTTGTTGTATTATATGTGGCATGTGTACTCGTGAAATGACTGGTAATAGTTAAAATGCCCTGATGTAAGATGTAAGGACCACCAGTGTTTGCGTAGTGATCCAAACCCCGTGTTCTACTATCTTACTTAATCTCTTTGCATCCGAAATGAGTTGATTGAATGGAGCATGTTACATATCTTTTTGGTAACTATGTATCGTCTGGAATTAGGAGTAAGAATATGTTGATAATAATGGACATCTCCTTGTTCAGATGGTTGGAGCTACTCGCGGAACTCCGGAAGGTTTTTGGCCCGATTAAGCCAGCGGTTCCCAGCAACCGCCACCAGCCTCACCAAATCTGGCCGAAGTCATGGCCCGACAAACAGAACTCCTCAATCAGCTTGTGCAGGCTCAAATGGGCCAATATCATCACCAATTCCGAGGCCGAGAGGAACCTCCATCGGCCAGTTATCAAGACTTCGTCAGTACCCAGCCTCCACTGTTCCATAAGGCGGACGAGCCTCTTGACGCTGACGCTTGGCTCTGCACCATCGAGTCCAAGTTTGCCTTATTGCCTGCCCCATGTTCAGATGAGAACAAGGCACTCTTTGCAGCCCAACAACTCCGTGGCACTGCCCGCAACTGGTGGGACCATTATCATGCCATGCAGCCTGCCGGTCATGTCATCACTTGGGACAAGTTTCGGACCGCTTTTCGAGCGCACCACATCCCCGAAGGACTCATTGAGCGAAAGCTCAATGAATTTCTGAATTTGACTCAGGGAACCTGCACTGTTCTACAATATGCACAAGTCTTTAACCACTTGTGCCAGTATGCGGGATACCATGCGGACAATGATGCCCACAAGCGAGATTGTTTTCTCCGAGGCCTGAACACCAAACTTAAAGAACGACTGAATTTGGTAAGGGCTGATAACTTCAATGAATTGGTCAACATGGCTATCACTCAGGAAGACTGCATCTCAGCCCACAGAGCAGAAAAGAAAAGGAAGACACCCACGGGGCCTTCAGCTATGGAACCGTCAAGGTATCGGTTGGTCCCGAGCACCGCTACCCGAGCACCGCCTCGAAGCAACTTGCCTGGCAGATGGGTAGATAGACCACCCCAGCAGGCACGATTCAATCGACCACCGACACCACAACCTCTGCAGCAACAACAACAAGGTCCGCGGCCGAGTTTTCCGCCAGTCAACCAAGGAAACAACAACTATCGTTGTTTCAACTGCGGAAGCCCGTCCCACTTCATCAAGGATTGCCCTCAACCTAGGAAATCTTTCCAAGGGCAAACATCCAATCCAATCAGCAAGGGCAAGGGCAAGAAGCAAATGGTCCAAGTCCGCCAGGGAAGGGTGAACCTCACCACTCTCTCCGAACTCCCCGAGGGGACACCAATAATGACGGGTACTTTCTCTATCAACCATCAACCCGTAATTGTTCTTTTTGACTCTGGTGCTACCCATAGTTTTATCAGTTCCAAGTGTGGAACAAAATTAGGCTTGGACCTTTATCCTACTAGTGGGGTATATATGATAGCAACTCCTGGCGGTAAAATCTCCTCAAACCAAGTTTGTAGAAGCATGCCAATTCAAATGGGTAAAAACCAGATGAGGATAGATGTACTATTATTGGACCTAGAAGGAATGGATGTCCTCTTGGTATGAATTGGATGACCCAGCACCATGTGTCTTTAGATATTTCTTCCCAAATCGTGGAGATAGATTCACCTGAGCACGAACCTACCATTCTCTATCTTCCACAACGAAAGTGCATCAATTCTTGTACCTATGCTACAACCGGGATCAAGTTAAAGGATATCCCTATCGTTTGTGAATATCCAGACATCTTTCTAGATAATTTACCTGGAATGCCCCAGATCGAGATATTGAGTTTATCATAGAACTCCAACCCGGCATAGCCCCCATTTCTAAAAGACCTTATCGTATGCCTCCTAATGAGTTGGCCGAGTTAAAAATCCAACTCCAAGACCTCCTTGATAAGGGTTTCATTCGTCCGAGTGCATCACCATGGGGTTGTCTAGCCTTATTTGTGAAAAAGAAAGACAATAGCTTAAGACTATGTATAGATTATCGTCCTCTCAATGCGGTGACTATCAAAAACAAGTATCCTCTACCACGCATTGACATTCTCTTCGATCAGTTAGTCGGAGCTAAAGTATTCTCTAAGATTGATCTTCGTTTCGGCTATCATCAAATTAAGATCCGGCCAAGTGACATTCCAAAAACGGCCTTCTCCACCCGGTATGGCTTATATGAATACCTAGTCATGTCGTTTGGTCTTACCAATGCCCCAGCGTATTTCATGTATCTTATGAATTCTGTCTTCATGCAAGAACTCGACAAATTTGTTGTGGTCTTCATTGATGATATTCTGATCTACTCTAAAAATTCAGAAGATCATGCAAAACATCTTCATGTTATTCTTTAGCGATTAAGAGACCACCACTTGTACGCCAAATTTTCCAAATGTGAGTTCTGGTTTGATACTGTGAAATTTCTAGGCCATACTATCTCCGGCGACGGTATATCCGTTGACCCCAGTAAAGTACGAGAAGTGATGGATTGGAAACCTCCCACATCAGTCCATCAGATCCGTAGTTTTCTTGGTCTAGCTGGCTATTATCGCCGCTTCATTCCTGACTTTTCCAGAATAGCCAAACCTATGACCGAACTACTAAAGAAAGGTGTTAAATTCTCTTGGAATCAAAAATGCGAAGATGCATTTCACACTCTCCGAGATCATCTTACAACTGCTCCAGTCTTAGCTCAACCAGATGTGTCAAAACCCTTTGACATCTATTGTGATGGTTCAGGAACCGGACTTGGTTGTGTGCTTATGCAGGACAACCGAGTAATTGCATATGCATCACGAGCACTCAGGGTTCATGAACAGAAGTACCCTACCCATGATCTTGAACTCGCAGCTGTCATTCATGCCCTGAAGATCTGGAGACATCATTTGATGGGTACGAAATGTCATATTTATACTGACCACAAAAGCCTCAAGTACATCTTTACACAAGCAGACCTGAATATGAGGCAAAGACGTTGGTTAGAACTTATCAAAGACTATGACTTGGAAGTACATTATCATCCCGGCAAGGCCAATGTCGTTGCGGATGCACTTAGTCGCAAGGCACATTGTTCTTGTTTATCTGTAGAAGCTTTCAACAAGACTCTTTGTTGGGAAATGAGAAAGCTTAATCTAGAAATCATTCTTCAAGGTGACTTAAACCATCTCTCAGTTGAAGCCACGCTTAGAGATAGTATTGTTCTAGCTCAACAGTGCAATAAAGGAGTCAGAATTATTATGCAGAAGATAACACAAGGAGAAGGAAAGTATAAGTGCTTTCGAGTAGATTCAGAAGGAGTTTTATGGTTCAACGAACGTATCATTGTACCTAAGGACCATAAGCTCCGTAAACAGATATTGGATGAAGCCCACCTATCCAAATTCTCTATGCACCCTGGCAGTACGAAGATGTACCAGGATCTAAAACAAAACTTCTGGTGGACTCATATGAAACGGGAAATTGCCAAGTATGTCTCAGAATGTGATACCTGCCAAAGAGTCAAAGCCAGTCATCTGAAAACTGCTGGTATTCTTCAATCTCTACCTATTCTATCACACCCGATTTATAAGAACATAAACCGAGCAATCATATATGCGCCAGGAGCAAGTCACGCATATATACAACAGAATCATCAAGATATCACAACACGTATCTCGAAATAAAAGTGTATAAATTGTAAATGAATATCTTTATTACAACTGAATCAAGAATCAGTTCAAGAAATGCGGAAGCGTAAAATGAATACATGACGAATAGGGCGCCACAGGGACGTCGGCTGGGGGACAAAACCTAGAAATCGTCAAGTCCGCTGATGTAGTCCTCCATGTTGCCTAGTACTGAGCAGCAGTCGAAGATATCCCAAAGAGAATAGAAGAGTAGAGAAAGCAAGTGTGAGTAAACAACTGGTACTCAACAAGTATAACACGAATTATGAGGCTCTACGGTTAGGTGACTCAACTGCATTAGCTTTTAATCTTGGCAATTATTATTAAAGCTATTACTACAAGTGGATGAATTACCATAACCCAAGTTGCATAATAATTAATCAAAATTAATCATTAGTCTACTGAAAACCAAGCCAAACCACCAAAGGTAAACCCCACTAATCAGACGGAGGATCTGGACCACTCATAACCGTGAGCACGGCTAGTATACCAGTTTTACACTCTCGAGAGGTTGCACAACTTTACCCACAAGTTGTGAGCTATGCTAGTTGTTCATCACACTTTGTTAGGTGAGATGACTAGCAAGCGCACTACGAGACCATTACAAAGGACCACGTTAGTAAGGTATAACCGCTAAGGTTTTTGGATCAGCGATGATGGGGTCCACCTCACGGGGGGTACAAGCACACAACACAGACCAAGCCGGAGGAGCAGGGACCATTGAAGCTTACCACCCCTCTTGCCCCGCAGGTAAGTTACTCCCAAACCAAAATGACCTAATTAGTAAGTCAAGACTGTCCCATTCCAGTCTTGTGGTTGCGCGGTTGTCCCAGGTTGTCGCTCTATGAACCAGTCCTTATGGAGAGTGGCCAACCAAGCATTAAGCACCGTGCTGGCCCCCTAAACCATGTTTCCAATAAAACATATTTTAACGAGACATGAGCCGCTCAAGCACACAGCACAGAGGGCCACTCTCAGGATCAAGTTGCATATATCATTCATCAAAATTAATTAAAAGGACCATAATGTGTGAGAGCGCAGCACCTAGCACAACTAACCAAAATGCAACCCAAGGTATTATATAAAGGATAACAGTGGCTAGGAAATCCTTATAGGCTTACAGTATTAAAATGCAGTATGAAATTGTATTTAAAAGTGATAGGATGTTCATGTTATACTTGCCTTCCTCAAAGTTCTCCTGCCGCTGCTCAAAGGGCTCTGAAGAAGGTAGCTCCTGGTACTCTTCCGATGGCTCAACGTCTACTCACGATCGAAACGTCCAAGCATGGTCCACACAGGCACATACATGCAAACAAGGGCAAAAGATAAGAAACAGTACAACAATACAGTAAAATAGCACACAAAACTAAACTAAAACTATTCTACACATTACAACGATCGCGTGAGCGCGAAAACCACCTAAAACGGAGCTAAGACGCGAAAGCTGTGACAATCAGGTAAGTAGAAAGCTAGACACTAGATTTAGTGTAAAGAGTGTGTGCCTGTTCTGGTATGTATAGTACAAAGGATTAAGGGTATATTTCTAATTTCTATAAGATGTAGGTCCTTGAATGTAAATATGGTGAAGAGGAAGATAGCAATAGCATCTAGGGGTGTATTTGAAAATTTCTATGTAATATAGGTCTTTCAGTGCAAGGTGTGTGTTTTGGAAGGTAGCTTTGAAATCTAGGGGAGATATAATATTAAGTGTTAAATTGAGGTGATCATAAGCCCTTAAGTAAGGATAAGGGCCTATTTGTAAATAAACCTAGGCAATAGGGTCTTTTATGTAAATAATTAGGGGATAAAAGTAACCTCCATGTTCACCTGAGGGCCTATTTTGTAAAAGTACTTGCCATCATGACATCCTATGAATGTTTGCAAATATGTCAAAAATTTGATTAAAATCTTGCTTGGTAAGGACATGGGTGATTTAAATTTTACCCTGTTCAAAAATTCAACGAGTAATATTGCCAACTTTGAGTTTTTGAACTTGAGTCCTAAAGCATTTTTGTAGAGCTTGAAAAACTCTACAACTTTTATTTTGGGCACTTTTTCATTTGAGTTTTGAATCAGCGGGGAATTTCACTTTACAGAGAGGTCCTTGGATCTTTTTAATTTTGCGAATGAGTCCTTGGCCGTTTTTCCCTCTCATCTTCTTCCTCTGAACCCCCTCTGTTCCCTGTTTTCTCTGCTCCGCCGTCAGTGCCGCCCCCCTAGCCGCCGTCGTGCAGGTCGCCGCCGTCTACCCCCTGCTCCCCCTCCCCACGTGTCACCCTACTCTTGGCCACCGCCGTAGCCCTCCCCGCTGTCCTCTTCTGTGCTTGCCACGACTGCCCCGAGCGCCCATCGGCCGCCACGGCATCGCCGCCGTGGAGAACCCCCGGGCAAGCCCTGGCACGTTTATCTTCAGCGCGCTCTAGCACCGCCAGCATCTCTACATCCTGTTTCCTCAATTGTCTTGGCATTTCCTAAGCACCAAACCCACATCCCGCAATCGTCTCTCCCTCCCAACTCCGGCCGCGCTCGGCATCGCCGTGGGCAGCCGCCTCTGGCCACCAATTGCCTCCACCGACCTCCTAATCCGCTTCCCCAGACCTTACTCGTGCTCCACAGCTAATTGCCGCAGCCCAATTTCAACTGAAGCCTCGTCGCCGGTGTGCGCCGCCCGCCGCCGTCTCGGCCTCACCGTGGGATGCTTGTCTCCGGCCCTCCCCGACCTCGGTCGTCTCAATTCCGAGCATCTCCACCTCTCCTGGAAGCTATTCAACCCCTTTCCCGCCCCTCCCCGGTCACCAGAGTACATCCCCGCTGTTTCCCCACCGCCGCCGGCTGCAAGCCTCCGTCGCGCCGCCACTGTGAGCTACCCCCACCCAATTCCTGTCGCCCACGGGTGCGCAAGAAACCCCTAGTGCTCCCCCACCCCTCCGACCTCACCGCCGGTGATCGTCGTCGCTGGGGCAAGCCGGTCAACCCCACGACCTCTGCCTTGACCGAGGGAAGGGACTGCGGGTTAGAAGAGAAAGGAACCTAAGGGGTTTTGTGCAAAGGATTAGACTCATAGGAACAGTTCTGTCTAGGGACTTCTGCGTAAAGGTGTTTGTTATTTTATGTGAGTAGTGATTCTGTTTTGTAAAATCCATAGAAATTCGTAGGAATTTCCAAAAAATGTCAAATAAATTTTTCTGGAAACTAGATTTCAAATCCTACAACTTTGGTTAACAGAGTTTACTGCGAAACCAAATAATTTTGGATCTATTTTAAGTTCAAAGTAAAAGGGGTAAAGGATGCATAACTTTCACATGCTTGCTTTATTTCTTGTAATTTTTGGTATGTGGTTTCCTTAGGTCATGTGTAGGCCTGAGTAAAAGTTTCAAACTCAACATTATTTTGTAGTTTAAGTTCTTTTGAATTTAGGCAATTCAAATTTGAAATGCTATGAAATTAATCAAGCATTTTCTTTAGGCTTAATTAACTAGATCTTTTTGTCATAATCTAATATGTTGATAATTAATCTATAATTAAATTTTCAAAACTTTATAAATCTATTTGCCTAGGATTTGAATTTAAACTTGATATTTGTATTCAAATTCAAATGTTTTAGTTCCTGTTTCAATGAATCCAATACTATAATCACGACTCAATTATGAATGCTAACTCAAGACTAAACCCCCTCTGTTTTGCGAGTTCACATGTGATAACTATTTGGATTACAACTTTATCAAGAATTAAAATAGTTTCATGTGCATTTTTTTAAATGTAATGTTGCATTGCATGTAGATACGACTACTTCCGCATACGATATCTACGAGATCTCTCAAAAGTCTGTAGAGGATATTTTGGAAGACCAGGTGAACGTCACCAAGGAATTAACTGAAGCCCTGAACCAAAGTTCAGAAGATATTGACATTTCTGACTTCAGTCCCACCAATAAAGGCAAGCCCCAGACATAACCTACTATTTTATTACACTGCAATCTATATCTATTTACGTATTCTATGCATTAAGTTCTTAGGAATTGCTTGAAACCCTAGATGCATTCTCCTAGGAACCAATGTGATGGATACTAGCACTTGAGTCCGGCTAGCTGCTTTGCTAATAGGGTCGGTAGAAGTCGGGTGATTTCCTGTCACTCGCGCGATATAGGAGTTGTAATGCTTACATTCTGTTATCACTATAAGGATGCCAGACGGGAGTTTTGTGAGGTATCATGGTTGAGGTGATACCCCGTCTGTGTTGTTGAATTTTGATAAGGTCACAGCGTGTGGTGATCGGGGTTAAGCATTTGAAAGTACTAACCACATGCCGCGAAATATGGTAAGCGGTAAGTCTAGTAGCCAATCGACCCGAGGAGTGGACATACCTCCCACCACTCGTCTTGCTTCTTCTGGTTACTTATGTTCGATTGGGGAAATACGTGTTGCAAGGGCAACCAGGAATACGGGTTTTGTAGTCGGGCTACAGACTTATGTCCTGCACTTTGGAAGTGCGTATGTTCCTGCAGTCGCTTGTGGTGGACCTGTCCACGAGTTGGAATGAAAGGCAAACGGTTGCTTCGGAACGACTCAGTGGTGTTCCAAGCGTGTGAGTTAGGTTTACCTTGCAAGGTTAAATTCGATTCAGAATCGTCCGCTTCTCACGATGTTTGAGACTGCTTAATCCCTTTGTCACATTGAGTAATAAGAGCAATCATATGATTATCAAAGGTGATGTTTGACCAAAGATTCTACCTTGATGTAATAGCTATAGGTGCTCATCTAGATTGAATAATCACATAGAATTTGAAAGCTAAAAGTTGACATTAAGGATCTACCTTTATCGCTTTTCAGCTGAAACTAAATCCAGAACCATTTCAAGCTTCCATAAGTCTAGTTATGGGCTAAAGTATACCCAATCCCGGGTAAGCCTTGCTGAGTATCAGTATACTCAGTCTTGCTAGTTTTATGTTTTTCATTTTTTATAGTCCTTGAGGACCCTACTCTTTCCCTGCCTTGGCCCTGTGCTCTTCCACATGACTGGTCCGTGGAATGGGATCCGTCTCCGACCATCATTGATGATACCGAGTGATGTCATGCTTGGGCTTAGCATGACATCCGTCTTGATGACGTGCTGTAAATCATCGCGTATGTTTTCCGCTGCTAAAAACCATAGCTTTACAGTTTGTAATGTCTTCTCTAAATTTAGAACTTCGTACCGCTTTAAGAAACTCTTGTATTGTAATTTACTGTAATGTAAAATATGATGGTGATTGTATCTCTGGACTCACCTTCGCGTGAGGTAACCTTATTGATCCTGTGTATCGGTGGTTTATCGGGACGTTACCCGACAGGCCAAGGGATTATACCGTTTGAAGCACGTTGGAGCCCTCGGAAGTGGACTCGCATACTTGAGCCGGTATAATTCAGGTTGGTTCTGCCACAAAAACTAGGGTTAAAACAGGATCTAGGGACTTAACTGTAAGAAAACAGAAGGTTCTAGGGGTTTCTATGCAAAAACCGAGGGCCTAAACCTAATTAAAGGGTAGACTTAGGGTCTAACCCGTGAAAACACTGGAGATGGACGGCGGGTTCTATATTTAAGAAGCTCAGGGGCCTAAACGCTAAAAACTGGGTTGATCTGCAAATACTTTCGAATGGCGCTGGACTGCGGGTTGTTTTCAAATAAACCCAGGGACTCTTTAACAAAAACACCAGGACGAACCGGTACCTTCTAATCTGGGCCACTAGATCTAGATCCAACGGCTCGGACCCGATCTAAAGCGCGAACCGGCATCTAGGGATTTTAGCCGTCGGATCAGGATCTAACGATCCGGACCCCCTCTTAAGCTAGATCTAATCCCGTCCGCAGCTTGAGATCGGACGGCTGGCACCTAATGCGAGCGAGGGGCGGCGGTGCCGGGTCGCCGGAGTGATTTCCCGTGGCGGCGCTTCGCCGGCGTTGGCCGATCTCGACCGTCCGGGCTCGGTTTTGGACAAGGTTTGGCCCGGGAGGTAGAGCACGACACGGCGAACTCATCTAGGCACACGAGATGGCTGATTAGGGTTTGGGTCGGGGCTCACCACGGTGGGGGCGGCACTGGTTCACGGCAGCGAGGGAACCTCGCTCTCGCAGAGGAAAAGGGGAGGGGAAAATGGGCGCGGCGTGCACCTTACCACCCCAGGAAGCTGTGACGTCAGCTTGAAGTCAAGAATTGGTGGCGCCGAGGTCGAATCCCGGCGGTGCAGGGGCAGGTCTATGGCAACGTCACCCTCGGTTCGAGCGACGGCACGGCGGCGCAAGGGCTCGAGGAAGGCTGGGGGGTGCAGAGGCGGCTTGGGGAGGGCGCAAAGGAGTGGCTACGGCTAAGAAGGGGTTAGGGTGGCCTCGGCGTGCGGGTCACCCGTGCAACGGATGCCGCGCATCCCGCGGGTTTGTTGCGGCTCGCCCAAATCGGGGCTCGGGTGGGCTTCTAGAGGGATCCAGGCCTGGGCAAGACCGGCATGCTGGCTCGGACCGGACGCGGTGCGGGGAGAGGACCCAGGGTGCAAAGGCGCGGCCGAGGCGTAGCAGGCCAGCGAAGCAGAGGCGGTGCGAGGAGGAAGGAGAAGGAGCTGACTAGTGGGCCCGGAGCGTCAGCGGGCGATGCGGAGTGGAGGGCGGGCGAGCTGGGCCTCGGGCGTAGGTGGGGCAAGCGAAAAGTGGAGGAGGAGGTGGACTGCGAGAAAGGGAACAGCCAGCCGCATGTGGGAGAAAAAGAAGGGAGTGGGCCGCAGGGAAAGGAGGCCGGGTGAGCGGGGGAAGAAAGAGAGAAGAAGGGAATGGGCCTGCGCGGGGAAGGGCCGGCCCAAGAGGAAGAGAGGAGGTAGGTTGGGTGTCACACCCGGTTTTTGAAGACAAAACCGAATGCATAACTATATGTATGCCAGGATCAAGTTCCATACATATAGTGACTTCATCAGTGAATATTCAGCAACAGTATCACGAAAAGAGAATTTAAACACTATAAAGATTATCAGAGTTATACAGCTTATCCTGGAAACGAAGACTCCAAACTTCACAGGCAATCGATTGAGGGTTGCGCAAGCCTAAAACTCAGCATCATCTTCAAAGACTTCACATCACTTTCTCCTCTGAGGCAGCAATTATAACAAGCGTGAGTACACTTATGGTTGGTACTCAGCAAGTGTTGGGAATTATATGACATGAAGGCCAAAAGCAAGGAAAGGCTGACTGGCTTACTGCGATAAGCAATTTTAGTTGGTCAAGTTTTATTAGCACCTGATTACTAAGGTATAAGTTCATACTAAAAACCCACATTAAAAGAGAGAGAAGAGATACAGCATAAGCATAACCACAACCATATACATGGTCCACGATAACCATAACCATAAACATGGTCCACGATTTAATTCATCTTCAAGTTCAATTATCATGTGAGAGTCCAAGCCGCTCTTAACCGTGAGCACGGCTGATATATCAGTTTTCACTCTGCAGAGGCTGTACACTTTACCCACAATTCGTGTCTCCCGATTTGCCCGAGGTAGCTAGCCTCTTAAACACTTCCGAGGTGAGTGGCAAGGGATTCACTACGAGGCCTTTACAAAGATTCCCTAACTTATGATAATCCGCTAAGGTTTCAAGTCAAAGCGGTCATAACTCTCCCTAGTGAGGAAATACCTTAGCCAAGGTCCACATAGCTATGTGCCTCAAAAGGACTACACCCCGTCAATGCAACCCCTCTTGCCCTTTCGGTAAGATCATCAAGAGCTAAGGTTTCTAATTAATTAGCTAAGACCAGAGCCATATAGTACTGTGGTTGTACTGTTTTCCTGGGTGGTTCTCCATGTTCCAATTAAAACATATAATCTTGTGATTAACAACACAAAGAGCATGAACATGGATAAAACAGGTAAAACATCATCATTGTTGCCATCATGATTATATATTATTCCCAAACCAGAACCAGTTGAAGCAACTAAGCAATAGCTACCCAACAATAAAGATAAAACCCAGGTTGACAAGGAATGATCATAAAGACTAGGCATATCCTTAATTAGGATCCATCAAAATTAGGACACATGCAAGCATATAAAGAAAAAAGTTATATTTATTGTGATTATTAGGACAAAAGCATGATCAAGGAACACTTGCCTTTCTTTTAGAGAATAGCTGCTCAGAATCTTCAACTCTTGTTCTTGAAACTCTAAATCTTCAAAGCTCTTGGATCACGCTCCTTCTAACGTCACACAAGCAACGGGCCCAAAACATACAAGCAAGCAAACAAACAAGAACGACTAAGAACAGATACAACAAACAAAAGGAAAGCTTTAAAAGAGCGAACTAGAGGATAAGGCTCGCTGCTACGGTCACGAGAGCGCAAGAAATGCGGAAAACGGAGCTAGGGTTGAAAAGATACGGCTATCGGGAGATTTATATTATAAAAGAAATAAAGAACTATAGGCTTTCATTTATTTTAATTTAGAAAACCAATGTAAAAGATATTCAAAAGAGAATATCCCAAATTATAATTAACTCATATTATATTTGCATTTTTAAAGACGAAGTAGAACTTAGTCAAATTTTATATACAATTCTCTATGTACAAATTACACTAATTAAATAATTAATTAGAAAAGAAAACTTGTGAGAACATCTAAACGCATAACTTTATGATTCGAGTTGAACTAAACAAATTAAATTATAAAAACATTTAAGTTCATATTAATTGAGTTAACATTACTTATGAAAACTGGAGAAAAGACTCAATTGGATTTTATTTCGGAAAACTAGATGAGAGGATATTATTCAAATTAAATTGATATTTAATTTTAAAAACAGGAAATACGGCACAACAACACTACTAAACGATAGCTTAGGGTTTTAGAAGACTAACGCAAAAAGAACGGATCGAAACGGATCTAAAACGCGGAATCTACGCATAAAACAGCGTTGCAGGGACCTATACGCAATTAACTATAGACTTCAAGGGTTAGCTGAAAAGAAATACAAGACACAGAAAATAGGGCTCACAAATACAGAAAAGATTAGGGTTAGACCTGAAAAATTCCATGGTGGGGCTGGATTGAAAAGATGGAAAAGATCTAGGGGTTTTCTGCAATTTTCGCTAGACACAGAAAAATTACACGATAATTACAAGATCTTCCAGGGACCAATCTGCAAAAAGCTTGAAACAGGCAGCAATGGTGACCGGCGGGTACTATAGCTTGAATTCCCGTCGATTCAGGGCACGAGAGGTCGCGGGAAGCGGGGCAATTGAAAGAGGACGACGAGGGGATTCCGTTCCATACCTTACTTACCACGGGGACGAATCGAGGTGATCGAATTTCGCGGAGGAAGATCACGGTGGCTGTTCTGTTCATGCATGTTCCGTTCCTTGGCTGATGCGCTTGTTCCTGTGCTAGGCATGATTCTGTAGGGGCGACGCTGGGCACCAGGGGCGGCCTGCAGGGGGGCGCGGCTGTGGGGGAAGGGGGACGTGGCGCTGGGCTCGGGCGCAGAGGAGGAGACGCACGGGCGGCTGCTTCTGCAGGTGGCGCTCACGGAAGGGGAAAGAGCAGACGCAGGGGCAGAGCCGAGCGGCCTGCAGGGGGCACGGCGCAAGGAGGGAGGCGCGACACACGGCGGGTTGCAGGGGCTGGGCGACGGTGCGTCTGGTGGCCGGCGGCAGCATCTGTTCGTGGATGCGCAGGAGGAGGGAGAGGATGCGATGGCGGCGCACGGCAGGGGGATGCGAGCAGGGAGACGATGGGCGTGCAGGGAAGGATGTAGAGGTTAGGGCTGGCTACCTGGGCAGAAGAAACGCGATGCGCAGGGTCTCAGGTAGGTTTTATATAGGTGCAGGGGCTAGGGCACAGGGGGAGGGCGGCGTGCAGAAGAAGCCGATTGGAACGGGGGCTCGACTCGTGGATTTTTATAGAGCGAAACATCCTGGCTTGGCATGATAGATACGCCAAGAGAAAAAGGGACCGTCGTGCAGCACCTGGACTCGATCGAGCCTGGCTGGTGGGGGTGCGGGGGGGGGGGGGGTCGAGGATTTAGCGAGCAGGGGACCGATGCGAGGCTGAGGGATTCGGTTGTGGGCCAAAACAGGATTGGGTGAGAGCTGAACATGAAAACGAGCTGACTGCGCTAGTTGAACGTGAACCATTTATTCGGTAACGCGAAAAGAGGAGAAAAGGATCAGGCCGAGTCGTTGGGGCTGACGGCGATCGAACATCATCGGAAACACACCGAAGACGAGCCGCGAGGCGTCGTTTTCAAGCATGATCTGATCGAGAAGAATGGTTAGAGGATCAGGAACTCGATGGAATCTCTTAAAGATTCGAAGAGACAAGATTAAAAGGATGTACAACAAGATACGGCTCGGTCCGACTACGATGAGAATCAAAATAGAAATATTTTCCAGAACATATTTTGAAGTTGAAAATAAATCTAGAAAAGTCCAGATAAATATTTTAAACCACGAAAAATATATTCTGGAAGAATCCTAAAAATTCCGAGGAAAACTCGGGAGGTAATTTGGGATACGAGGAATCCAAATAAAATATTTGGACTTCATGAAAAAGAATTTTAGAGCTTTCCAAATAATAAAATAAATGGTTCTAGCTCTAGGATAAATAGAATAATTGCCAGAAAAATCTTTAAAATTCTCGGAAAATCCTATTGATAGATGAACATATTGTAAGAGATAGTCACATCCTAAAATTGAATATTTTAGGGTGTGACAGAACTACCCCCCTTAAACAGAATCTCGTCCCGAGATTCGCAAGGGCTAGTGACAAAGACGAGAGTTAGGATAAAAGATTTCATCAAGGAGGCGACAAGATAATAAGATGGGTATCGAGAAAATGAGAGAGTTTAGATTGGGATCTAAACTTGCTTACAGCTGGATTGAGCAGAAGGCGTTGAAGAGAGATTCGCAAGGGCGGGTGATTGGAAGGGAGATAGAACACAGAGTTTTTTTTTTAAGGGGTAAGACAAGATGGCAAGATGGGTATCAAGAAAAAGAGGGATGATGATTGGATCTTCTTCACGTGCTTCCAAGCAGATGGGGTTGACGAGAGATTTACAAAACCTTGTGGTCGAAAGGAGGCGACAAGGTAACAAGATGAGTATCATGAAAGAGAGAAAATGGATTTGGGTCTTCTGTGCTAACTTTTGCTAAGGAGCAAGAAGACGGCGTTGACGAGAGATTCGTAAAGTCTAGAGATAGAAAGGAGAGATAAGGCAAAGAGCTTCTGACAAGGAGTAGAGCGATATGATAATATGGGTATCGAGACAAAAAGATGGAATTTGGGTTTGGGTCTTTTTTGCTGGCTTATGCTTTGGAACGTGAGGATATCGTGGTTGAGAAAACTAAGGGAGAAATGATGTCATTGCAGGCACAAACCTGACAATGCATCAACAAGCAAAGACAAGGAGTCTAAGCAGTCAAGAGCAAACAACAAGCATTACAAGCACACCAAAACAAACTATCAAACAACCGGAACTAGCATTTTACAACTGAAAAGGGAAACCTCTTAAGTATGGGTCATATCCTAAAGCTTCAGCATTCTTGAGTTAGGCATCTCTCTCAGCTTGTCTGGCGGAACATTGACTTCTTGAGTGTAACGCCTATGAGTCCAGTGTAGTCTTCAGTTGCTCTAGCTTGACTTCTTGTAGTAGATGATTACTTCCATTCTTCGGGGTACAAGGTCGGACAATCTAGCGTTTGTAACAAGAGGAGAGGAAAAAAATAAATCCACTTGGAATAGAATATAAGGGGATTTCCAAAGTGGCCAAACTTGAAATCAAGGAGGAGGTAAATTGGAACAAATGGATACAAGATAACCAATGCCATGGAGGGTACAAGCAGACAAGGGAAATTGTGAGATGTAAAAGCAATGAAAATGAAGGAATAAAATAAAAGAATACAGAGTTAGATAAAAGCAACATCAAGGGTGAGATAAATTAAAAAGGATGAGGAATAAACAACAAGAGGGTCAAGGATACGGTAAAATATGACTTTTATGTCAGAATAGATCATAGAAAACGACCATTGCTATCTAGGCTGGCGTCCTACGGTCGACACAGCTCTGATACCACCTCTGTCACACCCGGTTTTTGAAGACAAAACCGAATGCATAACTATATGTATGCCAGGATCAAGTTCCATACATATAGTGACTTCATCAGTGAATAATCAGCAACAGTATCACGAAAAGAGAATTTAAACACTATAAAGATTATCAGAGTTATACAGCTTATCCTAGAAACGAAGACTCCAAACTTCACAGGCAATCGACCGGGGGTTGCGCAAGCCTAAAACTCAGCATCATCTTCAAAGACTTCACATCACTTTCTCCTCTGAGGCAGCAATTATAACAAGCGTGAGTACACTTATGGTTGGTACTCAGCAAGTGTTGGGAATTATATGACATGAAGGCCAAAAGCAAGGAAAGGCTGACTTGCTTACTGCGATAAGCAATTTTAGTTGGTCAAGTTTTATTAGCACCTGATTACTAAGGTATAAGTTCATACTAAAAACCCACATTAAAAGAGAGAGAAGAGATACAGCATAAGCATAACCACAACCATATACATGGTCCACGATAACCATAACCATAAACATGGTCCACGATTTAATTCATCTTCAAGTTCAATTATCATGTGAGAGTCCAAGCCGCTCTTAACCGTGAGCATGGCTGATATATTAGTTTTCACTCTGCAGAGGCTGTACACTTTACCCACAATTCGTGTCTCCCGATTTGCCCAAGGTAGCTAGCCTCTTAAACACTTCCGAGGTGAGTGGCAAGGGATTCACTACGAGGCCTTTACAAAGATTCCCTAACTTATGATAATCCGCTAAGGTTTCAAGTCAAAGCGGTCATAACTCTCCCTAGTGAGGAAATACCTTAGCCAAGGTCCACATAGCTATGTGCCTCAAAAGGACCGAGCTATACCCGTCAATGCAACCCCTCTTGCCCTTTCGGTAAGATCATCACGAGCTAAGGTTTCTAATTAATTAGCCAAGACCAGAGCCATATAGTACTGTGGTTGTACTATTTTCCTGGGTGGTTCTCCATGTTCCAATTAAAACATATAATCTTGTGATTAACAACACAAAGAGCATGAACATGGATAAAACAGGTAAAACATCATCATTGTTGCCATCATGATTATATATTATTCCCAAACCAGAACCAGTTGAAGCAACTAAGCAATAGCTACCCAACAATAAAGATAAAACCCAGGTTGACAAGGAATGATCATAAAGACTAGGCATATCCTTAATTAGGATCCATCAAAATTAGGACACATGCAAGCATATAAAGAAAAAAGTTATATTTATTGTGATTATTAGGACAAAAGCATGATCAAGGAACACTTGCCTTTCTTTTAGAGAATAGCTGCTCAGAATCTTCAACTCTTGTTCTTGAAACTCTAAATCTTCAAAGCTCTTGGATCACGCTCCTTCTAACGTCACACAAGCAACGGGCCCAAAACATACAAGCAAGCAAACAAACAAGAACGACTAAGAACAGATACAACAAACAAAAGGAAAGCTTTAAAAGAGCGAACTAGAGGATAAGGCTCGCTGCTACGGTCACGAGAGCGCAAGAAATGCGGAAAACGGAGCTAGGGTTGAAAAGATACGGCTATCGGGAGATTTATATTATAAAAGAAATAAAGAACTATAGGCTTTCATTTATTTTAATTTAGAAAACCAATGTAAAAGATATTCAAAAGAGAATATCCCAAATTATAATTAACTCATATTATATTTGCATTTTTAAAGACGAAGTAGAACTTAGTCAAATTTTATATACAATTCTCTATGTACAAATTACACTAATTAAATAATTAATTAGAAAAGAAAACTTGTGAGAACATCTAAACGCATAACTTTATGATTCGAGTTGAACTAAACAAATTAAATTACAAACACATTTAAGTTCATATTAATTGAGTTAACATTACTTATGAAAACTGGAGAAAAGACTCAATTGGATTTTATTTCGGAAAACTAGATGAGAGGATATTATTCAAATTAAATTGATATTTAATTTTAAAAACAGGAAATACGGCACAACAACACTACTAAACGATAGCTTAGGGTTTTAGAAGACTAACGCAAAAAGAACGGATCGAAACGGATCTAAAACGCGGAATCTACGCATAAAACAGCGTTGCAGGGACCTATACGCAATTAACTATAGACTTCAAGGGTTAGCTGAAAAGAAATACAAGACACAGAAAATAGGGCTCACAAATACAGAAAAGATTAGGGTTAGACCTGAAAAATTGCACGGTGGGGCTGGATTGAAAAGATGGAAAAGATCTAGGGGTTTTCTGCAATTTTCGCTAGACATAGAAAAATTACACGATAATTACAAGATCTTCCAGGGACCAATCTGCAAAAAGCTTGAAACAGGCAGCAATGGTGACCGGCGGGTACTGTAGCTCGAATTCCTGTCGATTTAGGGCACGAGAGGTCGCGGGAAGCGGGGCAATTGAAAGAGGACGACGAGGGGATTCCGTTCCATACCTTACTTACCACGGGGACGAATCGAGGTGATCGAATTTCGCGGAGGAAGATCACGGTGGCTGTTCTGTTCATGCATGTTCCGTTCCTTGGCTGATGCGCTTGTTCCTGTGCTGGGCATGATTCTGTAGGGGCGACGCTGGGCACCAGGGGCGGCCTGCAGGGGGGGCGCGGCTGTGGGGGAAGGGGGACGTGGCGCTGGGCTCGGGCGCAGAGGAGGAGACGCACGGGCGGATGCTTCTGCAGGTGGCGCTCACGGAAGGGGAAAGAGCAGACGCAGGGGCAGAGCCGAGCGGCCTGCAGGGGGCACGGCGCAAGGAGGGAGGCGCGACACACGGCGGGTTGCAGGGGCTGGGTGACGGTGCGTCTGGTGGCCGGCGGCAGCATCTGTTCGTGGATGCGCAGGAGGAGGGAGAGGATGCGATGGCGGCGCACGGCAGGGGGATGCGAGCAGGGAGACGATGGGCGTGCAGGGAAGGATGTAGAGGTTAGGGCCGGCTACCTGGGCAGAAGAAACGCGATGCACAGGGTCTCAGGTAGGTTTTATATAGGTGCAGGGGCTAGGGCACAGGGGGAGGGCGGCGTGCAGAAGAAGCCGATCGGAACGGGGGCTCGACTCGTGGATTTTTATAGAGCGAAATATCCTGGCTTGGCATGATAGATAGGCCAAGAGAAAAAGGGACCGTCGTGCAGCACCTGGACTCGATCGAGCCTGGCTGGTGGGGGTGCGGGGGGGTCGAGGATTTAGCGAGCAGGGGACCGATGCGAGGCCGAGGGATTCGGTTGTGGGCCAAAACAGGATCGGGTGAGAGCTGAACATGAAAACGAGCTGACTGCGCTAGTTGAACGTGAACTATTTATTCGGTAACGCGAAAAGAGGAGAAAAGGATCAGGCCGAGTCGTTGGGGCTGACGGCGATCGAACATCATCGGAAACACACCGAAGACGAGCCGCGAGGCGTCGTTTTCAAGCATGATCTGATCGAGAAGAATGGTTAGAGGATCAGGAACTCGATGGAATCTCTTAAAGATTCGAAGAGACAAGATTAAAAGGATGTACAACAAGATACGGCTCGGTCCGACTACGATGAGAATCAAAATAGAAATATTTTCCAGAACATATTTTGAAGTTGAAAATAAATCTAGAAAAGTTATTCCGGAAGAATCCTAAAAATTCCGAGGAAAACTCGGGAGGTAATTTGGGATACGAGGAATCCAAATAAAATATTTGGACTTCATAAAAAAGAATTTTAGAGCTTTCCAAATAATAAAATAAATGGTTCTAGCTCTAGGATAAATAGAATATTTGCCAGAAAAATCTTTAAAATTCTCGGAAAATCCTATTGATAGATGAACGTATTGTAAGAGATAGTCACATCCTAAAATTGAATATTTTAGGGTGTGACATTGGGCTGCCTGGGCTGAACTGCCTTCTCCAATTTCCTTTCCTTTTTCTTTTCTAATCTTTTTGAAACTCAAATCTACTTGAATTCAAATGAACTTTTGAATTCAAACCCTGTGCACTGATTCCAATAAAACATATGCACCAGCATGAATGCACAATCATGTTGTTCCTAAAATAAATTTTAATTCTTTATATAATTTAATTAGGTTAAATGCAAACTAAACACAATAAATCTTTAGAAAATTAATGGAGCCAAATTAAATCCATTATAAATCTTGGAAATTTACATTAGGGTGTTACAAACCTACCCCCCTTACAGGAATCTCGTCTCGAGATTCAGATAGGCTAGCTAGCAAAGAGATTGGGATATGTCTTCCTCAGCTCATCTTCTCGCTCCCAAGTAGCTTCATCCTCCGTGTGATGACTCCACTGAACACGGCACATCTTGATCTTCTTGTTCCTCGTAATTCTCTCAGACGTCTCCAGGATCTTCATCGGATGCTCGGTGTAGGTCAGATCCTCCTACACTTCCAATCCTTCCAACGGTGCTTGCTCTTCCGGCACTCTCAAGCACTTCTTCAGCTGAGATACATGGAAAACATCATGTACTCCTGAGAGATTGGGAGGTAACTCCAAATGATATGCTACCTCGCCTTTCCGTTCCAACACCTTGAACGGATCAATGTATCTAGGGGTTAACTTCCCTTTCACATCAAACCTGCGGATTCCCCTCATCGACGAACCTTTAGATATACATGATCATCCACTGCAAAGGTCAGGTCCCGACGATGTACATCTGCATAGCTCTTCTGACGAGTCTGAGCGACCCTTAGGTTTTCTCGTACCTGCTTTACTAGCCGTTCTGCATCCTCAACAATATCCGAACCGAACACCTGCCTTTCGCCAATCTGATCCCAATACAGCGGAGTTCTGCACTTCTGACCGTAAAGGGCCTCGAAAGGAGATTTCTTCAGACTGGCCTGATAGCTATTGTTGTATGAAAACTCTGCAAATGGCAGGCATTTATCCCAGCTGGTACCATACTGAATAGCGCAGGCGCGAAGCATATCCTCCAACACTTGGTTGGTTCTCTCTGTCTGCCCATCGGTCTGAGGATGATAGGCGGTACTGAAGCGTAGCTTCGTATCCAACGAATCATGCAACTGCTCCCAGATCGTCAACCGATCCACTACTACCCATATAGAGTTGTACCCTTTCTGAGTACGAGGCAATCCAACAATGAATTCCATAGTGATCTCCTCCCATTTCCACTCTAGAATCTTCAACGGCTGCAATAGACCTGTTGGTCTCTGATGCTCTGCCTTGACACGCTGACAAGTGTCGCAGATAGCCACGTACTCTGCAACGGAACGCTTCATTCCATACCACCAGAATCGTTCCTTGAGGTCATAATACATCTTCGTGCTGCCCGGATGAATGGAATATGCTGTATCGTGAGCCTCACTCAGAATCAGCTTCCTGAGAACCTTTACATCTAGCACACATATCCGGCCCTTGTACCACAAGGTACCCTGATCATCCTCTCTAAAATGAGGTGCCTTGCCAATCTTGAGCAGTTCACGGATCTCCTGCAGCTTCTTATCTTCCTTCTGACGCTGCCTGATCTCTGCCTCTAGAGTGGGTTCTGCCTCGAAGGATGCACTCGAGGTGTGATGCAAGAAACCCAGACTCAACTGCTCAAATTCCTCGCATAACTCCTGAGGCATTTGAAAAGCCACGGCCATATTAACATAGCTCTTCCTGCTCAGAGCATCTGCTACAACATTGGCCTTGCCCGGATGATAGTGAATCTCCAGATCATAATCCTTGACCAACTCTAGCCATCTTCTCTGCCGCATGTTCAGCTCACTCTGAGTGAAAATGTACTTGAGGCTCTTGTGATCGGTGTAAATGTCACATCTCTGCCCAAACAAGTAATGCCTCCATATCTTCAGAGCATGCACAACTACAGCTAACTCCAGATCATGAGTAGGATAATTCAGCTCGTGCCGGCGCAACTGCCGTGAAGCATAAGCTATCACTCTGCCTTCCTGCATCAGGACGCAATCAAGACCATCCCTCGAAGCATCACAATACACTGTGAACCTCTTGCTTTGGTCTGGCAGAGTAAGGACTGGCGCCGTAGTTAACCCCTTCTTCAGCTCCTCGAAGGCCATCTGACGCTCATCAGTCCAGGAGAAATCCACACCCTTCTCTAGCAAGGAAGTCAAAGGCTTCGCAATCTTGGAGAAATTCTCAATGAACCTTCGATAATATCCTGCTGAGCCTAGAAAAGAGCGGACTTCCTTCACTGTCTGCGGTACCACCCAGTCAAGCACATCCTTCACCTTTCCGGGGTCCACAGCAATACCTCCCTTGGAGATGACATGACTGAGGAATGGAACCTCATCAATCCAGAATTCGCACTTGCTGAGCTTGGCATACAACTTGTGCTCTCTGAGCCTCAGCAACACAAGCCTTAGATGTTTCTCATGCTCTGCCTCTGATTTGGAATATACCAGGATATCATCAATGAATATCACCACAAAGGTGTCCAGATAATCCATGAAAACCTTATTCATCAGATGCATGAAGAAAGCCGGAGCATTGGTCAAGCCGAAGGACATGACCGTATACTCGTATAGCCCATACTTGCAGATGAATGCCATCTTCGGGATATCCTCGGGACGAATCTTCAGCTGGTGACAACCCGAACGCAGATCAATCTTTGAGAATACACAAGCACCCTGAAGCTAATCAAAGAGATCCTCAATATGAGGCAATGGATGTTTGTTCTTGATGGTGACTGCATTTAGATCCTGATAATCGACGCACATTCTCTTCACGCCATCCTTCTTCTCTACAAGCAAAACAGGAAAAGCCCAATGAGAGAAACTACAACGGATATAACCCTTGGCTAGCAGCTCATCGACGGTCTTCTTAACTTCCTCATGCTCAACGGGTGCCATACGATAGGGCCGCTTAGTAATAGAAGCTATGCCAGGCAAGAGATCAATAGAAAAATCAATGTCGCGATCAGGCGGCATACCTGGCAAATCATCTGGAAAGACATCCGGGAATTCGGACACCACGCGAATACCATCCGTGGGTCTAGCCTCCATCTGACAAAGAATTCCAGAGGGCTCCGAAGCACTGACTGTGACTTCCTGTCCATCCGGTGCTGACAAGTGGACAGTCCTCTGAGCACAATCAATCCTGACACCCCATCTAGCAAGGGTCTCCATCCCCAAGATCACATCGATACCCTTGGTGTCTAGCACCATCAAATTTGCACTGAACTCTACCCCCCTTATGACAACACTGACTCTGGGACAAAAGATATGAGACCTTAACTGCCCTCCCGGTGAAGATACTAACATGCCCCTCTTTAATGTGCTAGTATGAATGCCATGATGCTCGACAAAGGACCGCGTAATGAAGGAATGCGTAGCACCAGTATCAAAAAGCACGGTAGCAGGGTGGGTATTGACCATGAACGTACCAATAACCACGTTGGGAGCCTCGACCACCGACTCAGCTGTCACGTGGTTCACCCTGCCCTGGGATGGCGCCTTGGGCTGAGCTGGGCGCCCCTGCTGTCCAGACTGCGCCTTTCGGGGACAAACGTTGGCGTAGTGTCCCTGCTCGCCGCAGTGATAGCATGCCCGTGGGAATGCTGGGGTCTGCTGTCCGGCAGGAGGAGTAGGCACTCCCTGCCGTGGAGCTGGTGGAGCTGAGCATGCCAGAGGTGCTGGAAGCCTCCGGAGGTGCGGAGCGGCCATCCATAACATCTTCCATGTGTCTCAACTTAGGAAATGTATCAAAGTTCCTACCGAGATCATCGATCCCCAAACCATCAAGGTCGAACCAGATTTAACCTATACAGAACATCCAATTAGAGTATTAGACACCAAAGAAAGAAGCACTAGAAGAGAAACCATTAGGATGTTCAAGATTCAGTGGAACCATCATATGGAAGAAGAAGCAACATGGGAAACCGAATCTTATCTTCGGCATAATTTTCCAGACTTCTTTCAAGCCAACCTCCAAACTTGATCATCCAATTTCATTCTATTCCGGAATCTCGGGATGAGATTCTTTTTAGGAGGGAAGGCTGTGACACTCAGGTACTTAGTATTGTCACACCCTAAATTTTAATATGATGTTGTGTGCAAAATATGGAGAAAGTATGTTTAAAAATTTAAATGATAAGGAAAAAGGGTTGTTTATATAATTATAATTTAATAAAGGTCCTATAGTGTTAAATGCGTAAGTATGGAAGGTAGAATTCAAATGTATGAGGGTTGTTTTGCAAAAGTTAATAACTTTTGTTTAAATCGCAAATATAGGTGAAACTACACATAGGATATATATGTAGTGTAGTTTTTAAATAGGATTTATATAAAGTTTAGAAACTTTGCTAAGTTTCATATAAATTTCAAATCCTTAGCTCATCTGCAAATGAACCTTAAAGCAAAGTTGTAGATTTTTAAAAACTCTACACTTTTGCTTTTGGGCCCATCTTCATTTGAGCTCTGGTTTGATAGTTATTTGAGCATTAGAGTGGAGTCCCTGTGTTTTTGGGATATTACAGTTCAGTCCCCTTCTTCCTCCTCCAGCCCGGCCTCCTCTGTTTCCTCTCTACGCCGCGCCGCTGCCGTTCCGGCCATGTGCCGTGCCCCACCACTCCAGAGCCGCTCAAAGGCGAGCCACGCGTCCTCTCCTGCCTCGCTGCTGCCTTCCCCGACCTCTCGCTGGCCGCCCCTGCTTCTGCCACGCCGCCTGGCTTTCCGCCCGAGCCGTCCCTCGCCGCTGCTCGCTGTCGCACCAATCCAGCGCCACCTCCTGCTTCCCGGCAATCCCACGCGTCGCTCCTTGGCCGACCGCCACCTTACTCCTCCCCGCACGACACGCTGTCCCTGCCGCTAACCGAGCTTCGCCTGCCGCCACGCGCGCCGCCGGCGTGCCAGCTCCTGCTCCCGTGCAGCCACATTATCATTTAGACTCTGAGCGCATCCTGGAGCTCCTAGCACACTCGCTCTTGTGTTTGCACACACACATTTCGCTCGTTCCCTCTGCTCCGATCACCCCACCTCGCCCGACCTCCGCCGCGCCTCCTGGCCACCGTCGTCAGCCACCCACGCCACCCCCGGACTCCGATCCAGTGCTCCTAGAGCACCACCGTGACTCCCTGCAGCTCATCGACCCGCCCAATTTCATTTTCTTGCACCCGAGTGTTGTTCCCCGCAGCGCCGGTGAACTCCAGTTTGCCGCCCGTTCGGCCTCACCGTCGACAGCCCTCACCGCCGCTCCCCACCCTCGGTCCAGAGCACAAACAGCATCCCCGTCGTTCGCTGGTGCTCCCCAGCCCATCCAAACTCGCCCCCGTGCACCGGAACAGCCGGACCGCAGCGCCGACGAGCTCCTTGCTCCGCCGCCACTCGGCTTCACCGTCGACCCGCTGATCCACCACCTCGTAGCCCCGGCCGAGCACCTCGTCAGCACTACATCATCACGTAGAAGCTTCTCGACTACTTCCCCGCCACCCTCCGGCACCCTAGCCACCGGAATGCCGTCGACCCCCTCGAAGCTCCACCGCCCGCCCCTGTTCGCCGCCGTTACGCTGCTACAGCTCCTCCCCGCCTCAGCCCCGACCACCCCCGTAACCGCCGTGAGTCACCGGTCATTTTCCCCCACGTACCCCTCGCCGCCGGCAAGCTATCTCGCCGGAATTTGGTCGGACCTCCTGTGTAGCCAGCCAGGGACTCGATTGCAAGGTTTTAAAAGTTTCTAGGGGTCTATTTGTGAGAAAGTAGCACCCCTCCTTAAACACAATTCAGTCAACTTGTAAAATTCATAGGAATGTGTAAAAAAATCCAAAAATTGTCAAACCAGTTTTGTTATAAACTAGGATTCAAGCTCTACAACTTTTATTAATGAAGTTTGGTTTGAAACTAAATACCTTTGAATCTATTTTAAACCTAATAAAAGGGGTATTTTATGCATAACTTTTGCATATTAACTTATTTTCGTATGATTTTTGGTATGCAGCATATTTAGGTCATGTATGAGCTTGTGTAAAAGTTTCAAGCTTAGTACTATTTTGTAGTTTAAATTCTTTTAAACTTTTTGCAAGTCAAATTTGAAGTAGTTTAAATTTAATTAAGCTTGTTCCTAAAGCTTCTATGATTAAATCTCTTTACCATAACTTAATAGGTTGACAATTAGTTCATAATTAAATTTTCAAGACTTTATAGTTCTATTTACTCAGGGTTTGAATTTAAACTTGAAGTTTGAATTCAAATTCAAATATTTTAGTTTCTATTTCCAGAAAATTATGAAAAATTCACCATAAGCTTATTTTTTGAAAACAAACTTATCCACAAAAATTTGAGGTTAGAATCTTTATAGTTTTCAAAATAAAAATTAAACTGGTCGCATTACTTCAAAGTAATTCCATTAAAATGACATAACTTAAGTATAGATAGTAGTTTAAAACCCCACCCCCTTGTTACATGAGTTTATGTGCACTAATTTATTGGATTGCAACTTTATCGTGACATAAAACCTTAACTCAAGCACCATCTCACTTAAATCCTTGCATACCATGTAGAATCGACGACGCTCAACGACAGAGACTACGAGCTAGTCCTGGAACAAGACCAAGGGTTTCCTGAAGACCCAATAAACGTTGCCGAGACTGTAACTGAAGCTCCGAACCAAAGTTCGGAAGTCTCTGACACTCCTGCCCCCAACCCCACTCAAGAAGGCAAGCCCCGATGCATACCCAGTATTTCAATTTATTACAATTTTACCTATATATTATATATCTTGCATTACGTCTAGAAATTGAAATGAAACCCTAGTTGCATGAATCCTAGGAATCCAATGTATTATACCCGAGTCCTTATCGCATAGACGCTCTGCTAATAGGATCGGTAAAAGTCGGGTGATTTCCTGTCACTCGCGCGATATAGGAGTTGAATGTTTACTATTCTGCAATCACTATAAGGATGATGGACGGGGTCATGTGCAATATCATGACTCGGAAGGTTATCCCGTCTGTGTTGATAAAAGTTGATAAGGTTGCAATGTGTGGTAGTGGTGGCTAAGCGTTTGAAAGTACTAGCCACATGCCGTGAAATATGGTAAAGCGGTAAGCCTAGTACCTGAATGGCCCGGCAAATAGACATGTCTCCACCACTCGATTATATTAATTTCTGTTGAATACACGCACCGATGTGTGGGAGTATGTTCTGCATAGTAGACGGGAGTACGATCATGTAGTCACGCTACAGACGTATGTCCTGCACAATTGGTGTACGTACGGTCCTGCAGTCACTTGTGGTGGCCCTGATCCATAACCCGGAATATGAGGGAAACGGTTGCTTCGGAATGATCTTTGGATGTTCCAAGCGTGTGAGTTAGGTTTACCTTGCAAGGGTGAAATTCGATTCAGAATCATCCGTCTCTCGCGGAAATTGAGACTGCTTATTCCTTCTGCCACATAGAGTAAGAAGTGTAACTCTTGATGGAATAATCTTGTTGAATGTTAATCTCTACCTTGCTTGTCTAGTGTAGATGCTTACCTAGAATGGTTAATCAAGAAGAATTTGAAAGCTAAAATTTGAAAGTAGATCATACTCTTTGTTGCTTTTCAGCTGAAGTTAAACCCAGAACCTTCTGAATGCCTTCATGAGTCTAGTTACCTGGCTAAGTATACCACGAAGCGGGTAAGTCTTACTGAGTATTAGTATATTCAGTCTTGCTAGTCTATCTTTTAGGTATGACCTTCGAGAACCCCACGGATAGTTCTGCATGGCCAACTTCTGTTCCGTATGGCTGGTCCGTGGAATGGGATCCGTCCCCGGCTGGCAGTGACCCTCCTGAGTGACACCAAGCTTTGGGCTGAGCATGGTGTCAACCTTCGCTACGTGTGTAGTCTCGTGTTTATTCTCCTTCCACTGTAAACCTGGACAAGCTATTTAGCTTATCGTTTTAAACACTATTTGTATAAGTTTACATTAAGTTTGAAAAGGGTTTGTAATAATATTTACGTTTCTGTAAATTAAAAGTTGATAAGCTGTGCTGTGATTGTAAACTCACCTTTGTGCGACGTAAACCTGCCTCGATCCTGTTGAACCGTTGTTGTATCGGGCGGAGACCCGACAGACCAATGAGTTGTTCCGTTTGAAGTTCGTTGAGTTATTATCAATTGTATAGCGATGACTAGCGCACTTGAGCCGGAATAATTCAGACGGTTCTGCCACAGAACACACCCAATCCACCCCATTGGACCCCAAACTCATGTTTTCGGGCATTTCGAACTGTTTCGTTACTACACGAACTTTGGCGCAAAATGGGCCGAACTGGTCATTAATGCTCTAGTTCGTGGTACGAAGTCGTGTTGGAATTTATCACAAGGAATGAAATCCGATCCACCCTATCGGATCTCAAACTCATATTTTCGGGTGTTTTGGACCGTTTCGTTACTCCACGAACTTCGGTGCAAAATGGGCCAACTGCTCATTAATGCACAAGGTCGTGGAACAAAGTCGTGTTGGAATTTTTCGCAATGAACCCACGCGAGCCACCCCATCAAACCCCAAACTCATGTTTCGGGGCATTTCGGACCATTTCATTGCTGCATGACGTTCGGTGCAAAACGTGTCGAACTCGTGCCATTAATGCACAAGTTCGTGGAACGAACTCGCGTTGGAATTTTTCGCAACGATCGCTCCCGATCCACCCCATTGGACCCCAAACTCATGTTTTGGGGCGTTTCGGATCTTTTCGTTACTCCACAAATGTAAGGGCAAAAGAGGCCGAACAGTTGCCATTAATGCACAAGTTTGTCGAAGAAAGTTGCGTCAGAATTTTTCGCAACGAACGCACCCGAACCTCCCTCATTGGACCCCAAACTCAAGTTTTGGGGTGTTTCGGACTATTTTGTTACTACACGAACTCAGTGCAAATGGGCCGAACTGGTCCGATTAATGCACAAGTTTGTGAAACGAAGTCTCATCAAAATTTTTCACAACGAACGCACCCGATCCACCCCATTCGACCCCAAACTCATGTTTTGCGGCGTTTCGGACCCTTTCATTATTGCACGAACTTCGGTGCAAAACATGCCAAACTGGTGCCATTAATGCACAAGTTCATGGAACGAAGTCGCAATGAAATTTTTCGCAACGAACGCACCCGATCCACCCTATTGGACCCCAAACTAATATTTTGGGATGTTTTGGACCATTTCATTACTGCACAAACTTTGGTGCAAAACAGGTCGAACTGGGGCAATTAATGCACAAGTTCGTGAAACGAAGTCGTGTTGAAATTTTTTGCAACAAACGCACCCGATCCACTCCATTGGAACCCCAAACTAACGTTTTAGCGCGTTTTGGACCATTTCATCACTGCACAAACTTTGGTGCAAAACGGGTCGAACTGGGGCAATTAATGCACAAGTTCGTGAAACGAAGTCGTTGAAATTTTTTGCAACAAACTCACCCGATCCACCCCATTGGACCCCAAACTCATGTTTTGGGGTGATTCAGATTGTTTTGTTACTACACAAACATCAGTGCAAAACTCATGTTTCGCAATGAACGCACCCGATCCACCACCCATTGGATACCAAACTCATGTTTTGGGGGTGTTTTGGACGTTTCCTTATTGCACGAACTTTCGTGCAAAATGGGTCGAACTAGGGCAATTAATGGACAAGTTCGTATAGCGAGGTCGCGTCGGAATTTCTTGTAACAAACGCACCCGATCCACCCCATTGGACCCCAAACTCATGTTTTGGAGCGTTTCGGACCGTTTCGTTACTACACAAGTTCATGGAACGAAGTCGCGTTGGAATTTTTCGCAACGAACGCACCCAATCCACCCCATTGGACCAAAACTTATGTTTTAGGGCGTTTTGGACCTTTTCGTTACTCCATGAACTTTAGTGCAAAATAGGCCGAACTGCTGCCATTAATGCACAAGTTCGTAGAAGAAAGTCGCATCGAAAATTTTCACAACGAACGCACCCGATCCTCCCCCCGTTGGATCCCAAACTCATGTTTTGGGGTGTTTCAGACTGTTTCGTTACTGCATTTACTTCGGTGCAAAATATGCCGAACTGGTGCCATTAATGCATAGGTTCGTGGAATGAAGTCGTGTCTACATTTTTTGCAATGATCACACCCGATCTACCCCCATTGGACCCCAAACTCAAGTTTTGGGGCGTTTCGGACCATTTCGTTACTGCACGAATTGCGGTGCAAAATGGGTCGAACTCGGGCAATTAATGGACAACTTTGTGAATTGAAGCCGCATTAGAATTTTTCACAATAAACAAACCCAATCCATCTTATTGGTCTCCAAACTGATATTTTGGAGCGTTTCAGACTGTTTCGTTGTTGCACGAACTCGGTGCAAATGGGCCGAATTGCTCATTAATGCACTAGTTCGTGGAAGGAAGTCGCGTCAAAGTTTTTTGCAACGAACATACCCGATCCAACCCATTGGATCCCAAACTAAGGTTTTGGTGTGTTTCGGACCGTTTCATTACTACACGAACTTCAGTGCAAAACGGGTCAAATAGAACTTTTCGCAACGAAAGCACCCAATGCGCCCCATTGGAGCCCAGACATAGGTTTTTGGGCGTTTCGGACCGTTTCGTTACTGCATGAACTTCGGCGAAAATGGGCTGAACTGGTCATTAATGCACAAGTTCGTCGAGCGAAGTCGCATAGGAATTTTTCACAACGAAGGCACCCGATCCACCCCATTGGACCAAAACTTATGTTTTGGAGCATTTTGGACCTTTTCGTTACTCCATGAACTTCAGTGCAAGAGAGGCCAAACAGGTGTCATTAATGCACAAGTTCATAGAATAAAGTCGCATCGGAATTTTTCACAACGAACACACCCGTTCCACACCATTGGACCCTCGATCTTTTCGTTACTCCACGAACTTCAGTGAAAAAGAGGTCGAACAGGTGCCATTGATGCACTAGTTCGTAGAACAAAGTTGCATCGGAATTTTTCGCAACGAACACACCCGATCGTCCCCCATAGGACCCCAAACTCGGGTTTTGCGGTGTTTCGGACTATTTTGTTACAGCACCAACTCGGTGCAAATGGGCCGAACTGGTCCTATTAATGCACAAGTTCATGAAACGAAGTCGCATCAAATTTTTCGCAACGAACGCACCCGATCCACCCCATTCGACCCCAAACTCATGTTTAAGGGCGTTTCAGACCATTTCGTTATTGCACGAACTTCGGTGCAAAATATGCCAAACTGGTGCCATTAATGCACAAGTTCGTGGAACGATGTCGCATCGAAATTTTTCGTAACAAACGCACCCAATCCACCCTATTGGACCCCAAACTAATGATTTGGGTCGTTTTGGACCATTTCGTTACTGCACGAACTTTGGTGCATAACAGGTCGAAGTGGAGCAATTAATGCACAAGTTCATGAAATGAAGTCGCGTTGAAATTTTTCGCAACAAACGCACCCGATCCACCCTATTGGACCCCAAACTCATGTTTTGGGGCGATTCAGATTGTTTTGTTACTGCAACTTCGGTGTAAAACGGGCCGAACTGGTGCCATTAACGTATAAGTTTGTGGAATGCAGACGAGCCAAAATTTTTCGCAATGCACGCATCCGATCCACCACCAATTGGATCCCAAACTCATGTTTTTGGGGTATTTTGGACAGTTTCATTACTGCACGAACTTCCGTGCAAAATGGGTCGAACTATGGCAATTAATGCACAAGTTCGTATAACGAGGTCGCGTCGAAATTTTTCGCAACGAACGCACCCGATCCACCCCATTGGACCCCAAACTCATATTTTGGAGCGTTTCGGACCGTTTCATTACTGCACGAACTTCGGTGCAAAATAGGTCGAACTAGTCATTAATGCATAAGTACGTGGAACGAAGTCGCGTTGGAATTTTTCGCAACGAACGCACCCGATCCACCCCATTGGACGAAAACTTATGTTTTGGGGCGTTTTGGACCTTTTCATTACTCCACGAACTTCAGTGCAAAATAGGTCGAACTAGTGCACAAGTTCGAAGAATAAAGTCGCGTCGAAAATTTTCACAACGAACGCACCCGATCCTCCCCCCATTGGATCTCAAACTCATGTTTTGGGGTGTTTCGGACCGTTTCTTTACGGCATGAACTTCGGTGCAAAATGTGCCGAACTGGTGCCATTAATGCACAGATTCGTGGAATGAAGTCGAGTTAAAATTTTTCACAACAACCACACCCGATCCACCCCCATTGGACCCCAAACTCAAGTTTTTCGGCGTTTCGGACTGTTTCGTTATTGCATGAACTTTGGTGCAACGAACGGACCCGATCCACCCTATTGAATCCCAAACTAAGGTTTTGGTGCATTTCGGACCGTTTCGTTACTATACGTACTTTTGTGCAAAACGGGTCGAATGGAATTTTTCGCAACGAACGCACCTGATGTACCCCATTGGACCCCAAGCTCATGTTTTCGGGCGTTTTGGATCTTTTCGTTACTCCACGAACTTCAGTGTAAAAGAGTCCGAACAGGTGCTATTAATGCATAACTTCGTAGAACAAAGTCGCATCAGAATTTTTCGCAACGAACGCACCCGATCCTCCCCCATTGGACCCTAAACTCACGCTTTGGGGTGTTTTGGGCTATTTTGTTACTGCACCAACTCGGTGCAAATGGGCCGAACTGGTCCTATTAATGCAGAAGTTCTTGGAACGAAGTCGCGTCGAAATTTTTCTCATCGAACGCACCCGATCCACCCTATTGGACCCCAAACTAATGTTTTGGAGCATTTTGGACCATTTTATTGGACTCCAAACTCATGTTTTGGGGTGTTTCGGACTGTTTTGTTACTGTTAGAACTCGGGGCAAATGGGCTGAACTGGTCACTAATGCGCTAGTTCGTGAAACAAAGTCGCGTCAAAATTTTTTGGAACGAACAGACCCGATCCACCCCATTGGATTACAAAATCATATATTCGCGAGTTTTGGACCGTTTCATTATTGCATGAACTTCGGTAAAAAATGGGCCGAACTGGTCATTAATGCATAAGTTCGTGGAACGAAGTCGCGTTGGAGTTTTTCGCAACGAACGCACCCGATCCACCGCATTGGACCCCAAACTAATATTTTGGGATGTTTAACTTTGGTGCAAAATGGGTCGGACTGCGGCAATTACTGCACAAGTTCGTGAAATGAAGTCGCGTTGAAATTTTTCGCAACAAACGCATCCGATCCACCCCATTGGACCCCAAACTCATGTTTTTGGGCGATTCAGATTGTTTTGCTGCTGCACAAACTTCGGTGCAAAACGGGCCAAACTTGTGCCATTAGTGCATAAGTTTGTGAAATGAAGTCGCGTCAAAATTTTTTGCAATGAACGCACCCTATCCACCCCCCATTGGAACCCAAACTAATGTTTTGGGTGTGTTTTTGACTGTTTTATTACTGCACGAACTTCCGTGCAAAATGGGTCGAACTAGGGCAATTAATGTACAAATTCGTATAATGAAGTCGCGTCGAAATTTTCCGCAACGAACGCACCCGACCCACCCCATTGGACCCCAACCTCATGTTTTCAAGCATTTTGGACCGTTTTGTTACTGCACGAACTTCGGTGCAAAATAGGCCGAACTAGTCATTAATGCACAAGTTTGTGGAACGAAGTCGCGTTGGAATTTTTCGCAACGAACGCACCCGATCCACCCCATTGGAACAAAACTTATGTTTTGCGGTGTTTCGGATCTTTTCGTTACTCCACGAACTTTAGTGTAAAATAGTCCGAACTGGTGCCATTAATGCACAAGTTCGTAGAACAAAGTCGTGTCGAAAATTTTCGGAACGAACGCACCTGATCCCCCCATTGGATCCCAAACTCATGTTTTGGGGTGTTTCAGACCGTTTCTTTACTGCATGAACTTCGGTGCAAAATGTGCCGAACGGGTGCCATTAATGCACAGGTTCGTGGAATGAAGTCGGGTCAAAATTTTTCGCAACGATCACACCTAATCCACCCCCATTGGACCACAAACTTTAGTTTTGGGGCGTTTCGGACCATTTCATTACTGCACGAACTTCGGTGCAAAATGGGTCAAACTCGGGCAATTAATGCACAAATTTGTGAAATGAAGCCGCGTCGGAATTTTTCGCAATAAACGAACCCAATCCATCTTATTAGACTCCAAACTCATGTTTTGGGGCATTTCAGACTGTTTTGTTACTGCACGAACTCGGTGCAAATGGGCCGAACTGGTCCCTATGCACTAGTTCGTGGAACAAAGTCGCATCATAATTTTTTGGAACGAATAGACCCGATCCACCCCATTGGATCCCAAACTCATATTTTCGGGAGTTTTGGACCGTTTCGTTATTGCACGAACTTCGGTCCAAAATGGGCCGAGCTGGTAATTAATGCATAAGCTCATGGAACGAAGTCACGTTGGAATTTTTCGCAATGAACGCACCCGATCCACCCCATTGGACCAAAACTTACGTTTTGGTCTGTTTCGGACCTTTTCGTTACTCCATGAAATTCAGTGCAAAACAGGCCGAACTGGTGCCATTAATGTACAAGTTTGTGGAACGAACTCACGTTGGAAGTTTCCGTAACGAACGCATCCGATCCACCCCATTGGACCCCAAACTAATGTTTTGGGGCATTTCGGTTCTTTTTATTACTCTACGAACTTCAGTGCAAAAGAGGCCGAACAGGTGCCATTAATGCACAAGTTCGTAGAACAAAGTCGCATCAGAATTTTTCGCAACAAACGCACCCGATCCTCCCCCGTCGGACGCCAAACTCATGTTTTGTGGTGTTTCGGACTATTTTGTTACAAACTTGGTGCAAATGGGCCGAACTGGTCCTATTAATGCAGAAGTTCTTGAAACGAAGTCGCATCAAAATTTTTCGCAACGAACGCACCCGATCCACCCCATTCGACCCCAAACTCATGTTTTGCGGCGTTTCAGACCGTTTCATTATTGCACGAACTTTGGTGCAAAACATGCCAAAATGGTGCCATTAATGCACAAGTTCGTGGAACGAAGTCGCGTCAAAATTTTTCGCAACGAACACACCCGATCCACCCTATTGGACCCCAAACTATTGTTTTGGGGCGTTTTGGACCATTTCGTTACCGCACGAACTTTGGTGCAAAACGGGTCGAACTGGGGCAATTACTGCACAAGTTTGTGAAACGAAGACGCGTTGAAGTTTTTTGCAACAAATGCACCCGATCCACCCCATTGGACCCCAAACTCAAGTTTTTGGGCGATTCAGATTGTTTTGTTACTGCACGAACTTCGGTGCAAAATAGGCTAAACTTGAGCCATTAATGCATAAGTTCGTGGAATGAAGTCGCGCCGAAATTTTTCGCAATGAATGCACCCTATGCACTCCCCATTGGATCCCAAACTCATGTTTTGGGGGTGTTTTGGACCGTTTCGTTACTGCACAAACTTCCGTGCAAAATGGGTCGAACTAGGGCAATTAATGAACAAGTTCGTATAACGAAGTCGCGTCGCAATTTTTCGCAACAAACGCACCTGATCCACCCAATGGGACCCCAAACTCATGTTTTGGGGTGTTTCGGACCGTTTCATTTCTGCATGAACTTCGGTGCAAAATGTGCTGAACTGGTGCCATTAATGCACAGGTTCGTGGAATGAAGTCGGGTTAAAATTTTTCGCAACGATCACACCTGATCCACCCCCATTGGACCCAAACTCAAGTTTTCTGACGTTTCGTACCGTTTCGTTACTGCACGAACTTCGGTGCAAAACGGGTCGAACTCGGGCAATTAATGCACAAGTTTGTGAAATGAAGTCGCGTCGGAATTTTTCGCAGTAAACAAACCCAATCCATCTTATTGGACTCCAAACTCATGTTTTGGGGCATTTCAGACTGTTTTGTTACTGCATGAAATCGGTGCAAATGGGCCGAACTGGTCATTAATGCACTAGTTCATGGAACAAAGTCACGTCAAAATTTTTTTGTAACAAACAGACCCGATCCGCCCTATTGGATCCCACACTAAGGTTTTGGTGTGGTTCGGACCGGTTCGTTACTACCCGAAATTCAGTGCAAAATGGGTCAAATGGAATTTTTCGCAATGAACGTGCCCGATGCACCCTATTGGACCCCAAACTTATGTTTTTGGGTGCTTTCAACCATTTCGTTACTGCACGAACTTTGGTGCAAACTGGGTCGAACTGTGGCAATTACTGCACAAGTTTGTGAAACGAAGTCGCGTTGGAATTTTTCACAATGAACGCACCCGATCCACCCCATTAGACCCCAAACTCATATTTTTGGGCGATTCAGATTGTTTTGTTACTACACGAACTTAGGTGCAAAACGGGCCAAACTTGTGCCATTAATGCATAAGTTTGTGGAATGAAGTTACGTCGAAATTTTTCGCAATGAACGCATCGTGGAATGAAGTTACGTCGAAATTTTTCGCAATGAACGCACCCTATCCACACCCCATTGGATCCCAAACTCATGTTTTGGGGGTGTTTTGGACCGTTTCGTTAATGCACGAACTTCCGTGCAAAATGGGTCGAACTAGGGCAATTAATGCACAAGTTTGTATAACGAAGTCGCGTTGGAATTTTTCGCAAGAAACACACCCGATCCACCCAATTCGACCCCAAACTCATGTTTTTGAGCGTTTCGGACTTTTTCATTACTGCGCGAACTTCGGTGCAAAATGGGCCGAACTAGTCACTAATGCACAAGTTCATGGAACGAAGTCGCGTTGGAATTTTTCGCAATGAACACACCTGATCCACCCCATTGGAACTAAACTTATGTTTTGGGGTGTTTCCGATCTTTTCATTACTCCACGAACTTTAGTGCGAAACAGGCCGAACGAGTTCCATTAATGCACAAGTTCGTAGAACAAAGTCGTGTCAATAATTTTCGCAACGAACGCACCCGATCGACCCCCATTGGATCCCAAAGTCATGTTTTGGGGTGTTTCGGACTGTTTCATTACAGGATGAACTTCGGTGCAAAATGTGCCGAACTGGTGCCATTAATGCACAGGTTCGTGGAATAAAGTCGGGTCAAAAATTTTCGCAACGATCACACCCGATCGACCCCCATTGGACCCCAAACTTAAGTTTTCAGGCGTTTCGGACCATTTAGTTACTGCACGAACTTCGGTGCAAAATAGGTCAAACTCGGACAATTAATGCACAAGTTTGTGAAATGAAGCCGTGTTGGAAATTTTCGCAATAAACAAACCCGATCCATCTTATTGGACTCCAAACTCATGTTTTGGGGTGTTACTGCACGAACTCGGTGCAAATGGGCCGACTGATCATTAATGCACTAGTTCGTGGAACAAAGTCGCATCAAAATTTTTTGTAATGAACAGACCCGATCCACCTCATTGGATCCCAAACTAAGGTTTTGGTTCGTTTCGGACCGTTTCGTTACTACACGAACTTCAGTGCAAAATGGGTCGAATGGAATTTTTCGCAACGAACGCACCCGATGCACCCTATTGGACCCCAAACTCATGTTTTCGGATGTTTCGACCGTTTCATTACTACACGAACTTCAGTGTAAAATGGGCTGAACTTATCATTAATGCACAAGTTCATCGAATGAAGTCGCGTTGGAATTTTTCATAATGAACGCACCCGATCCACCCTATTGGACCCCACTCGTGTTTTCGGGCATTTCGAGCTGGTGAAGTCAGCGCAAAACGGGCCGAACTGGTGATTAATGCCCAAGTTTGTAGAATGAAGTCGAGTTGGAATTTTTCGGAACGAACGAAACCTGATCCACCCTATTGGATCCCAAACACATATTTTTGGGAGTTTTGGACCGTTTCCTTATTGCACGAACTTCGGTGCAAAATGGGCTGAACTCGTCATTAATGCACAAGTTCGTGGAATCAAGTCGCGTTGCATTTTTTCGTAACGAACGCACCTGATCCACCATATTGTTTCAGACCTTTTCATTACTCCACAAAATTCAGTGCAAAACAGCAGAACTAGGGCCATTAATACGCATGTTCGTAGAACAAAGTCACGTCGAAAATTTTCGCAACGAACGCACACGATCCTCCCCCAATTGGACCCCAAACTCATGTTTTGGGGTGTTTCGGACCGTTTCGTTACTGCATGAACTTCGGTGCAAAATGTGCCGAACTGGTGCCATTAATGCACAGGTTCGGGGAATGAAGTTGAGTGAAAAATTTTCGCAACGATCACACCCGATCCACCCCCATTGGACCTCGAACTCAAGTTTTGGGGCGTTTCGGACCGTTACGTTACTGCACGAACTTCGGAGCAAAATGGTTCAAACTCGGAAAATTCATGCACAAGTTTGTTAAATGAAGCCTCATCGTAATTTTTCACAATAAACGAACCCAATCCATCTTATTGGACGCCAAACTCATGTTTTGGGGCATTTCAGACTGTTTCGTTACTGCAGGAACTCGTTGCAAATGGGTCGAACTGGTGACTAATGCACTAGTTAGTGGAACGAAGTCGCATCAAAATTTTTTGCAACGAACGGACCCGATCCACCCCATTGGATTCCAAACTAAGGTTTTGGGGCACTTCGGACCGTTTCGTTACTACACGAACTTTAGTGCAAAATGGGTCGAATGGAATTTTTCGCAACGAACGCACCCGATGCACCCTATTGGACCCCAAACTCATGTTTTCGGGCGTTTTGGATTGTTTTGTTACTGCATGAACTTCGGTGCAAAATGAGCTGAACTGGTAATTAATGCACAAGTTCGTCGAACGAAGTCTCATTGGAATTTTTCGTAACGAACGCACCCGATCCACCCTATTGGACCCCAAACTCATGTTTTCGGGCATTTCGAACTGTTTCATTACTGCACGAACTTCGGCTCAAAATGGGCCGAACTGGTCATTAATGCCCAAGTTTAGAACGAAGTTGCGTTGGAATTTTTCGCAAGGAATGAAACCCGATCCACCCTATTGGATCCCAAACTCATATTTTTGGGTGTTTTGGACCGTTTTGTTTCTGCACGAACTTCGGTGCAAAATGGGCCGAACTAGTCATTAATGCATAAGTTCGTGGAACGAAGTCGCGTTTGAATTTTTCGCAACAAACACACCCGATCCACCCTATTAGACCAAAGCTTATGTTTTGGGGTGTTTTGGACCTTTTCGTTACTCCACGAAATTCAGTGCAAAATAGGCCGAACTGGTGCCATTAATGCACAGGTTCATGTAACGAACTCGCGTTGGAAGTTTCCGCAACGAACGCACCCGATCCTCCCCATTGGACCCCAAACTCATGTTTTGGGACGTTTTAGATCTTTTTGTTACTCCACGAACTTCTGTGCAAAAGAGGCTGAACAGGTGCCGTTAATGCAAAAGTTTGTAGAACAAAGTCGCATTGGAATTTTTCGCAACGAACGCACCCGATCCTCCCCATTGGACCCCAAACTCATGTTTTGGGGTGTTTCGAACTATTTTGTTACAGCACCAACTTGGTGCAAATGGGCTGAACTGGTCCTATTAATGCACAAATTGTTGAAACAAAGTTGCATCAAAATTTTTCGCAACGAAAGCACCCGATCCACCCCATTCGGCCCCAAACTCATGTTTTGCGGCGTTTCGGACCGTTTCGTTATTGCATGAACGTCAGTGCAAAACATGCCAAACTTGTGCCATTAATGCACAAGTTTGTAGAACGAAGTCGCATCGAAATTTTTCGCAACGAATGCACCCAGTCCACCCATTGGACCCCAAACTAATGTTTTGGGGCATTTTCGATCATTTCGTTACTCCACGAACTTTGGTGCAAAACGGGTCGAACTGCGGCAATTACTGCAAAAGTTCGTGAAATGAAGTGGTGTTGAAATTTTTCGCAACAAACGCACTCGATCCACCCCATTGGACCCCAAACTCATGTTTTTAGGTGATTCAGATTGTTTTGTTACTGCACAAACTTCGGTGCAAAATGGGCCAAACTTGTGCCATTAATCCATAAGTTCGTGGAATGAAGTCGCATAAAAAATTTTCAGAATGAACACAACCTATCCACCCCCATTGGATCCCAAACTCATGTTTTAGGGCTGTTTTGGACCGTTTCGTTACTGCACGAACTTTGGTGCAAAATGGGCCGAACTGGTCATTAATGCATAAGTTCGTGGAACAAAGTCACATTGGAATTTTTCACAACGAACGCACCCGATCCACCCTATTGGGCTAAAACTTATGTTTTCGGGTGTTTTGGACATTTTGGTTACTCCACGAAATTCAGTGCAAAATAGGCCGAACTATTGCCATTAATTTTTCGCAACAAACGCACACAATCCTCCCTCATTGAACCCCAAACTCATGTTTTGGGGTGTTTCGGACTATTTTGTTACTGCACGAACTCGGTGCAAATGGGCCGAACTAATCCTATTAATACACAAGTTCGTGAAACGAAGTCGCATCAAATTTTTTCGCAAAGAAACCACCCGATCCACCCCATTCGACCCCAAACTCATGTTTTGCGGCATTTCGGACCATTTCGTTATTGCACGAACTTCGGCGGAAAACATGCCAAACTAGTACCATTAATGCACAAGTTGGAGGAACAAGGTCGCGTCAGAATTTTTCGCAACGAACGCACCCGATCCACCTCTTTGGACCCAAACTAATGTTTTGGGGCATTTTGGACCATTTCGTTACTTCATGAACTTTGGTGCAAAACGGGTCGAATTGGGGCAATTAATGCACAAGTTCGTGAAACGAAGTCGCATTGAAATTTTTCACAACAAACGCACCCGATCCACCCCATTGGACCCCAAACTCATGTTTTGGGGCGATTCAGATTATTTTGTTACTGCACAAACTTCGGTGCAAAACGGGCCGAACTCATCCATTAATGCATAAGTTCGTGGAATGAAGTTGCGTTGAAATTTTTCGCAATGAACGCACCCGATCCACCCCCCATTGGATCCCAAACTCATGTTTTGCGGTGTTTCGGACCGTTTCATTACTGTATGAACTTTGGTGCAAAATGTGCCGAACTGGTGCCATTAATGCACAAGTTCGTGGAATGAAATCGGGTCAAAATTTTTCGCAACGATCACTCCCGATTGTCACACCCGGTTTTAAGAACAAAACCGAATGCATAACTATATGTATGCCAGGATCAAGTTCCATACATATAGTGACTTCATCAGTGAATAATCAGCAACAGTATCATGAAAAGAGAATTAAAAGACTATAAAGATTATCAGAGTTATACAGCTTATTCTGGAAACGAAGACTCCAAACTTCACATGCAATCGACCGGGGGGTTGCGCAGGCCTAGAACTCAGCATCATCTTCAAAAGACTTCAGATCACTTTCTCCTCTGAGCAGCAATTATAACAAGCGTGAGTACACTTATGGTTGGTACTCAGCAAGTGTTGGGAATTATATGACATGAAGGCCAAAATCAAGGAAAGGCTGACTGGCTTACTGCGATAAGCAATTTTAGTTGGTCAAGTTTTATTAGCACCTGATTACTAAGGTATAAGTTCATACCAAAAACCCACATTAAAAGAGAGAGAAGAGATACAGCATAAGCATAACCACAACCATATACATGGTCCACAATAACCATAACCATAGCCATGGTCCACGATTTAATTCATCTTCAAGTTCAATTATCATGTGAGGGTCCAAGCCGCTCTTAACCGTGAGCACGGCTGATATATCAGTTTTCACTCTGCAGAGGTTGTACACTTTACCCACAATTCATGTCTCCCGATTTGCCCGAGGTAGCTAGCCTCTTAAACACTTCCGAGGTGAGTGGCAAGGGATTCACTACGAGGCCTTTACAAAGATTCCCTAACTTATGATAATCCGCTGAGGTTTCAAGTCAAAGCGGTCATAACCCTCCCTAATGAGGAAATACCTTAGCCAAGGACCACATAGCCATGTGCCTCAAAAGGACCGAGCTATACCCCGTCGATGCAACCCCTCTTGCCCTTTCGGTAAGATTATCATAAACTAGAGTCTCTAATTAATTAGCCAAGACCAGAGCCATATATTATTGGGGTTGCACTGTTTTCCTGGGTGGTTCTCCATGTTCCGATTAGACATATAATCTTGTATTAACAACGCATAGCGCATGAACATGGATAGAACAGGTGTAACATCATCATTGTTCTCATCATGATTATATATTATTCCCAAACCATAACCAGTTGAAGCAACTAAGCAATAGCTACCCAACAATAAAGATAAAACCCAGGTTGACAAGGAATGATCATAAAGACTAGGCATATCCTTAATTAGGATCCATCAAAATTAGGACACATGCATGCATATAAAGAAAATGTTGTATTTATTGTGATTATTAGGACAAAAGCATGATCAAGGAAACACTTGCCTTTCTTTTAGCGAATAGCTGCTCAGAGTCTTCAACTCTTGTTCTTGAAACTCTATATCTTCAAAGCTCTTGGGTCACGCTCCTTCTAACGTCACACAAGCAACGGGCCCAAAACATACAAGCAAGCAAACAAACAAGAACAACTAAGAACAGATATAGCAAATAAAAGAAAAGCTTTAAAAGAGTGAACTAAAGAATAGAGCTCGTTGCTACGGTCACGAGAAAGAAATAAACGCGGAAAACGGAGCTAGGGTTGAAAAGAAACAGCTATCGGAAGATTTATATTATAAAAGAAATAAAAGAACTATAGGCTTTCATTTATTTTAATTTAGAAAACCAATGTAAAAGATATTCAAAAGAGAATATCCCAAATTATAATTAACTCATATTATATTTGCATTTTTAAAGACGAAGTAGAACTTAGTCAAATTTTATATACAATTCTCTATGTACAAATTACACTAATTAAATAATTAATTAGAAAAGAAAACTTGTGAGAACATCTAAACGCATAACCTTATGATTCGAGTTGAACTACACAAATTAAATTACAAACACATTTGAGTTGATATTAATCAAATTAACATTAATTACGAAAACCGGAGAAAAGACTTAATTGGATTTTATTTCGGAACACTAGATGAGAGGATATTATTCAAATTAAATTGATATTTAATTTTAAAAACAGGAAATACGGCACAACAACACTACTAAACGATAGCTTAGGGTTTTAGAAGACTAACGCAAAAAGAACGGATCGAAACGGATCTAAAACGCGGAATCTACGCATAAAACAGCGCTGCAGGGACCTATACGCAATTAACTATAGACTTTAGGGGTTAGCTGAAAAGAAATACAAGACACAGAAAATAGTGCTTGCAAAATAGAAAAAGATTAGGGTTAGATCTGAAAAATTCCATGGTGGGGCTGGATTGAAAAGATGGAAAAGATCTAGGGGTTTTCTGCAATTTTCGCTAGACACAGAAAATTACACGATAATTACAGGATCTTCCAGGGACCAATCTGCAAAAAGCTTCAAACAGCCTCCCATGGTGACCAGCGGGTACTGTAGCTCGAATTCCCGTTGATTTAGGGCACGAGAGGTCGCGGGAAGTGGGGGGAAAGAAAGAGGAGAGGGAGGGGATTCAATTCCATACCTCACTTACCACGGGGACGCATCGTAGAGATCGAATTTGACTCGAGAAGATGGGCGGCGGCTGTCTGTTTCGTTTCTGGCTGCTGTCTCTGTTCCGTTCCTGCACTGGTGACTGTCTGCTATGCACCTGGGCAGGGGGGGCTGCAGCTGCAGGAGGGGGCGGTGCTGCGCCAGGAGAGGGAAGGGGCAGGGGCGGCGCTGGAGGGGAGGGGACGCACGGGAGCAGGCGGCGTTCTGGTGTGCGCAATGGGCCACAGCAGCACGGCAGCAGGGGGTGCAACGCACGGCAGGACCGGCCTGCAGGCTGCGCAAGGAGGGGCATGGCGACGTGCGGTGCTAGCTGCGCAGGGGCACGAGCAGCAGGGAGGCAAGGGCAACGGCGACGGCATCTGTTCGTGGATGCGCAGGAGGAGGGAGAGGATGCACGGGGGCTAGGGCCGGCAGCAGCAACAGGGGCACCCGGGGGAGAGAGAGGCAACAGGGAAAAAGGAGGCTAGGGTTACGCGCGAATTTATAGGGCACGCAGGAGCTGACGCAGGGGAGAAAATTAGGGCCGGCTACCGGGGTACAGGAGGTGCAAGACGCGTTTAAATAGGCCTGGAGATATCGTGCTGAGCTCCAACTCGAACGAGGATAAGGACGCGGCGGCGCATCGGGCTGGGACTCGTTCTTGAGTTCGGGTTGGCCATGGGAAATGAGATTGGGCTGACTAGCAGGTCCCACGATTTAACGAAAGAGAGGACAGAAGAGGTAACGGAGAGAGGAAATAAGAATGGCTGAACGAGTTCGGTTATGGGCCGAAACAGGTTCCGGTAAGGGCCGAACGCGAAAACAAGCTGACAGGGCTGGTTGAACATGAACCATTTATTCGGGAGCGCGAAAAGAGAAGAAAAGGATCAGGCCGAGTCGTTGGAGCTGATGGTGATCGAACATCGTCGGAAAAATACCGAAGACGAGCCACGAGACGTCGTTTTTAAGCATGATCTGATCGAGAAGAATGGTTAGAGGATCAGAAACTCGATGGGACATCTTAAAGATTCAGAGAGGACAAGGTTAAAAGGATATACAACAAAGATACGGCTCGGTCCGACTGCGATGAAAATCAAAAATATAAATATTTTCCAGAACATATTTTTAAGTTCAAAATAAATCTAGAAAAGTCCAGATAAATATTTCAAACCACGAAAAATATATTCACGAGGATTCGCAATAAAATATTTGGGACTCATGAAAAAGAATTTTAGAGCTTTCCAAATAATAAAATAAATGGATCTAGCTCTCAGATAAATAGAATAATTGCCAGAAAAATCTTTAAAATTCTCAGAAAATTCTATTGATAGATGAACATATTGTAAAAGATAGTCACATCCTAAAATTAAATATTTTAGGGTGTGACAGAACTACCCCCCTTAAACAGAATCTCGTCCCGAGATTCGCAAGGGTTGGTGACAAAGACGAGAGCTAGGGCAAAAAGATTTCATCAAGAAGACAACAAGATTTCAAGGCGGGTATCGACAAAGGAGAGAATTTGGATTTGGATCTTCACTCGCTTTCAGTTGGATTGAGCAGAAGTTGTTGACAAGAGATTCTTAAGGGCTGGTGATTTGGAAGGGGGAGATAGAACACCGAGTTTTTTTTTATAAGGAGTAAGGCGGGATGGCAAGATGGGTAACAAGAAAAGGAGGGAAGATGATTAGGTCTTCTTCACATGCTTGGAAGCAGATGGGGTTGACGATTTACAAAATCTTGCGGTTGAAAGGAGGCGAAAAGGTAACAAGATGGGTATCAAGAAAAATAGAGAAAATAGATTTGGATCTTCTGTGCTAATTTTCGCTAAGGAGCAAGAAGATGGTGTTGACAAGAGATTCATAAAGTCTAGAGATAGAAAGGAGAGGTAAGTCAAAGAGCTTCTGACGAGGAGAAAAGCGATATGATAATATGGGTATCGAGACAAAAAGATGGAATTTGAGTTTGGGTCTTTTCTGCTGGCTTATGTTTTGGAACGTGAGGATATCATGGTTGAGAAAACTAAGGGAGAAATGATGTCATTGCAGGCACAAGTCCCACAACACATCAACGAGAAAAACAAAGAGTCTAAGCAGTCAAGAGCAAACAACAAGCATTACAAGCACACCAAAACAAACCATCAAACAACCGAAACTAGCGTTTTTCAACTGATAAGGGAACCTCTTAAGTATGGGTCATATCCTAAAGCTTCAGCATTCTTGATGTAGGCATCTCTCTCAGCTTGTCTGGCGGAACATTGACTTCTTGAGGGTAACGCCTATGAGTCCAGTGTAGTCTTCAGTTACTCTAGCTTGACTTCTTGTAGTAGATTGCTACTTCCATTCTTCGTGTACCAGGTCGGACAGTCTATCGTTTGTAACAAGAGGAAAGGATAAAATAAATCCACTTGGAATAGAAGACAAGGGGATTTCCAAAGTGGCCAAACTTGAAATCAAGGAGGAGGTAAATCGGAACAAATGGATAAAGGTAACCAATGCCATTGAGGGTACACGCGGACAAGGAAAATTATGAAATGTAACCGCAATGGAAAGGAGGGGATAAAAGAAGAGGATACAGAGTTAGATAAAAGCAGCATCAAGGATGAGATAAATGAAGAAGGATGAGGAATAAACAACAAGAGGGTCAAGGATATGGTAAAATATGACTTTTATGTCAGAATAGATCTTAGAAAACGACCATTGCTATCTAGGCTGGCGTCCTACGGTCGACACAGCTCTGATACCACCTCTGTCACACCCGGTTTTAAGAACAAAACCGAATGCATAACTATATGTATGCCAGGATCAAGTTCCATACATATAGTGACTTCATCAGTGAATAATCAGCAACAGTATCACGAAAAGAGAATTAAAAGACTATAAAGATTATCAGAGTTATACAGCTTATCCTGGAAACGAAGACTCCAAACTTCACAGGCAATCGACCGGGGGGTTGCGCAGGCCTATAACTCAGCATCATCTTCAAAAGACTTCAGATCACTTTCTCCTCTGAGCAGCAATTATAACAAGCGTGAGTACACTTATGGTTGGTACTCAGCAAGTGTTGGGAATTATATGACATGAAGGCCAAAATCAAGGAAAGGCTGACTGGCTTACTGCGATAAGCAATTTTAGTTGGTCAAGTTTTATTAGCACCTGATTACTAAGGTATAAGTTCATACCAAAAACCCACATTAAAAGAGAGAGAAGAGATACAGCATAAGCATAACCACAACCATATACATGGTCCACAATAACCATAACCATAGCCATGGTCCACGATTTAATTCATCTTCAAGTTCAATTATCATGTGAGGGTCCAAACCGCTCTTAACCGTGAGCACGGCTGATATATCAGTTTTCACTCTGCAGAGGTTGTACACTTTACCCACAATTCGTGTCTCCCGATTTGCCCGAGGTAGCTAGCCTCTTAAACACTTCCGAGGTGAGTGGCAAGGGATTCACTACGAGGCCTTTACAAAGATTCCCTAACTTATGACAGTCCGCTGAGGTTTCAAGCCAAAGCGGTCATAACTCTCCCTAATGAGGTAGACGCCTTACCCAGGACCATATCATACCCTCAAGAGGACCGAGCTATACCCCGACGATGCAACCCCTCTTGCCCTTTCGGTAAGATCGTCATAAGCTAGTGTTTCTAATTAATCAGCCAAGACCAGAGCCATATAGTATTGTGATTGCACTGTTTTCCTAGGTGGTTCTCCATGTTTCGATTAAACATATAATCTTGTATTAACAACGCACAGCGCATGAACATGGATAGAACAGGTGTAACATCATCATTGTTCTCATCATGATTATATATTATTCCCAAACCATAACCAGTTGAAGCAACTAAGCAATAGCTACCCAACAATAAAGATAAAACCCAGGTTGACAAGGAATGATCATAAAGACTAGGCATATCCTTAATTAGGATCCATCAAAATTAGGACACATGCATGCATATAAAGAAAATGTTGTATTTATTGTGATTATTAGGACAAAAGCATGATCAAGGAAACACTTGCCTTTCTTTTAGCGAATAGCTGCTCAGAGTCTTCAACTCTTGTTCTTGAAACTCTATATCTTCAAAGCTCTTGGGTCACGCTCCTTCTAACGTCACACAAGCAACGGGCCCAAAACATACAAGCAAGCAAACAAACAAGAACGACTAAGAACAGATACAGCAAATAAAAGAAAAGCTTTAAAAGAGCGAACTAAAGAATAGAGCTCGTTGCTACGGTCACGAGAAAGAAAGAAACGCGGAAAACGGAGCTAGGGTTGAAAAGAAACAGCTATCGGAAGATTTATATTATAAAAGAAATAAAAGAACTATAGGCTTTCATTTATTTTAATTTAGAAAACCAATGTAAAAGATATTCAAAAGAGAATATCCCAAATTATAATTAACTCATATTATATTTGCATTTTTAAAGACGAAGTAGAACTTAGTCAAATTTTATATACAATTCTCTATGTACAAATTACACTAATTAAATAATTAATTAGAAAAGAAAACTTGTGAGAACATCTAAACGCATAACCTTATGATTCGAGTTGAACTACACAAATTAAATTACAAACACATTTGAGTTGATATTAATCAAATTAACATTAATTACGAAAACCGGAGAAAAGACTTAATTGGATTTTATTTCGGAACACTAGATGAGAGGATATTATTCAAATTAAATTGATATTTAATTTTAAAAACAGGAAATACGGCACAACAACACTACTAAACGATAGCTTAGGGTTTTAGAAGACTAACGCAAAAAGAACGGATCGAAACGGATCTAAAACGCGGAATCTACGCATAAAACAGCGCTGCAGGGACCTATACGCAATTAACTATAGACTTTAGGGGTTAGCTGAAAAGAAATACAAGACACAGAAAATAGTGCTTGCAAAATAGAAAAAGATTAGGGTTAGATCTGAAAAATTCCATGGTGGGGCTGGATTGAAAAGATGGAAAAGATCTAGGGGTTTTCTGCAATTTTCGCTAGACACAGAAAATTACACGATAATTACAGGATCTTCCAGGGACCAATCTGCAAAAAGCTTCAAACAGCCTCCCATGGTGACCAGCGGGTACTGTAGCTCGAATTCCCGTTGATTTAGGGCACGAGAGGTCGCGGGAAGTGGGGGGAAAGAAAGAGGAGAGGGAGGGGATTCAATTCCATACCTCACTTACCACGGGGACGCATCGTAGAGATCGAATTTGACTCGAGAAGATGGGCGGCGGCTGTCTGTTTCGTTTCTGGCTGCTGTCTCTGTTCCGTTCCTGCACTGGTGGCTGTCTGCTACGCACCTGGGCAGGGGGGGCTGCAGCTGCAGGAGGGGGCGGTGCTGCGCCAGGAGAGGGAAGGGGCAGGGGCGGCGCTGGAGGGGAGGGGACGCACGGGAGCTGGCGGCGTTCTGGTGTGCGCAATGGGCCACAGCAGCACGGCAGCAGGGGGTGCAACGCACGGCAGGACCGGCCTGCAGGCTGCGCAAGGAGGGGCATGGCGACGTGCGGTGCTAGCTGCGCAGGGGCACGAGCAGCAGGGAGGCAAGGGCAACGGCGACGGCATCTGTTCGTGGATGCGCAGGAGGAGGGAGAGGATGCACGGGGGCTAGGGCCGGCAGCAGCAACAGGGGCACCCGGGGGAGAGAGAGGCAACAGGGAAAAAGGAGGCTAGGGTTACGCGCGAATTTATAGGGCACGCAGGAGTTGACGCAGGGGAGAAAATTAGGGCCGGCTACCGGGGTACAGGAGGTGCAACACGCGTTTAAATAGGCCTGGAGATATCGTGCTGAGCTCCAACTCGAACGAGGATAAGGACGCGGCGGCGCATCGGGCTGGGACTCGTTCTTGAGTTCGTATTGGCCATGGGAAATGAGATTGGGCTGACTAGCGGGTCCCACGATTTAACGAAAGAGAGGAAAGAAGAGGTAACGGAGAGAGGAAATAAGAATGGCTGAACGAGTTCGGTTATGGGCCGAAACAGGTTCCGGTAAGGGCCGAACGCGAAAACAAGCTGACAGGGCTGGTTGAACGTGAACCATTTATTCGGGAGCGCGAAAAGAGAAGAAAAGGATCAGGCCGAGTCGTTGGAGCTGATGGTGATCGAACATCATCGGAAAAATACCGAAGACGAGCCACGAGACGTCGTTTTTAAGCATGATCTGATCGAGAAGAATGGTTAGAGGATCAGGAACTCGATGGGACATCTTAAAGATTCAGAGAGGACAAGGTTAAAAGGATATACAACAAAGATACGGCTCGGTCCGACTGCGATGAAAATCAAAAATATAAATATTTTCCAGAACATATTTTTAAGTTCAAAATAAATCTAGAAAAGTCCAGATAAATATTTCAAACCACGAAAAGTCCAGATAAATATTTCAAACTACGAAAAATATATCCTAAAATTAAATATTTTAGAGTGTGACACCGATCCACCCCCATCGGACCCAAAACTCAAGTTTTGGGGCATTTCGGACCGTTTCATTACTGCACGAACTTCGGTACAAAACAGGTTGAATTCAGGCAATTAATGCACAAGTTTGTGAAAGGAAGCCGCGTTGGAATTTTTCATAATAAACAAACTCAATCCATCTTAATGGACTCCAAACTCATGTCTTGGGGCATTTCAGACTGTTTTGTTATTGCACGAACTCGGAGCAAATGGGCCGAACTGGTCATTAATGCACTAGTTCGAGGAACGAAGTCGCGTCAAAATTTTTTGCAATGAACGGACCCGATCCACCGCATTGGATACCAAAATAAGGTTTTGGGGCGTTTCAGACCATTTCATTACTGCATGAACTTTACTGCAAAATGGGTCGAATGGAATTTTTCGCAACGAACGCACCCGATCGACCCCATTTGACCCTAATCTCATGTTTTGGGGTGTTTTTGGACCATTTCGTTACTGCCGGAACTTCGGTGCAAAACAAGATGAACTGGTGTCATTAATGCACAAGTTCATGGAACAAAGCGCGTCGGAATTTTTCGCAACGAATTCATCCGATCCACATAATTGGAGCCCAGACTAATGTTCTGGAATGCTTCGGACTGTTTCGTTACTGCACGAACTTCGGTGCAAAATGGTATGAACTGGTCATTAATGCACAAGTTCGTGGAATGACGTCGCGTTGGAATTTTCCGCAACAAACACACCCGATCCACCCCATTGGACCCAATCACATGTTTTCGGACGTTTTGGATCGTTTCATTGCAGTACAAACTTCGGTGCAAAATGGGCCGAACTGGTCATTAAGGCACAAGTTTGTGGAACGAAGTCGTGTTGGAATTTTTCACAACGAACGCACCCGATCCACCCCATTGGACCCCAAACTCATGTTTTCGGGCGTCACAAACTGTTTCGTTACTGCACGAACTTTGGCACAAAATGGGCCGAACTAGTTATTAATGCCCAAGTTCGTGGAACAAAGTCGCATTCGAATATTTCACAACAAACGCACCCGATTCACCCCATAGGATTCCAAACTCATGTTTTCGGGCGTTTTGGACCATTTCGTTATTGCACAAACTTCGGTGCAAATTGGGCCGAACTGGTCATTAATGCACAAGTTCGTGGAACGAAGTCGCGTTGGAATTTTTCGCAAGAAATGCACCCGATCCACCTTATTGATCCCCAAACTCATGTTTTCGGCATTTCAGATTGTTTTGTTACTACACGAACTTCGGCGCAAAATGGGCCGAAGTGGTGGCATTAATGCACAAGTTCGTGGAACGAACTCGAGTTGGAATTTTTCGCAACGAACGCACCCGATCCACCCCACTGGACCCCAAACTCATGTTTTGGAGCATTTTGGATCTTTTCGTTACTCCACGAACTTCAATGCAAAATAGGCTGAACAGGTGCTATTAATACACAAGTTCGTAGAACAAAGTCGCGTCAGAATTTTTAGCAACGAACGCACCCGATCCACCCCCCGTTGGATCCCAAACTCATGTTTTGGGGTGTTTCGAACCATTTCATTACAGCATGAACTTCGGTGCAAAACATGCCAAACTGATGCCATTAATGCACAAGTTCAAGGAATGAAGTCGGGTAAAAAATGTTCGCAACAATCACACCCGATCCAGCCCCATTGAACCCCAAACTCAAGTTTTGGGGTGTTTCGGACCGTTTCATTACTGCACGGACTTTGGTGCAAAACGGGTCGAACTCGGGCAATTAATGCACAAGTTTCTGAAACGACGTCGGAATTTTTCGCAATAAACAAACCCAATCCAACTTATTGGACTCCATACTCATGTTTTGGGGTGTTTTAGACTATTTTTGCAATGAACGGACCCGATCCACCCCATTGGATCCCAAACTAAGGTTTTGGGGCGTTTCAGACCATTTCGTTACTGCACGAAATTCAGTGCAAAACGGGTCGAAAGGAATTTTTCAAAACGAATGCACCCGATCGACCCCATTGGACCCCAATCTCTCATGTTTTGGGGTGTTTTGGATTGTTTTGTCACTCCACGAACTTTGGTGCAAAATGGGCCGAACTGGTGCCATTAATACACAAGTTCATGGAACGAAGTCGCGTCTCAATCTTTCGCAACCAATGCACCGATCCACTCAATTGGATCCCAAACTAATGTTCTGGAATGTTTCGGACCGTTTCGTTGCTGCACAAACTTTGGTGCAAAATGGTACGAACAAGTTATTAATGCACAAGTTCGTGGAACGAAGTCGCATTGGAATTTTTCGCAACGAACCCACCCGATCCACCCCATTGAACCCCAAACTCATATTTTCGGGTGCTTCGGACCATTTCATTGCTGCATGAACTTTGGTGCAAAATTGGCGGAACTGGTCATTAATGCACAAGTTCGTGGAATGAAGTTGCGTTGTTATTTTTCGCAACGAATGCACCCGATCCACCCCATTAGACCCTAAAATCATGTTTTCGGGCGTTTTGGACCATTTCGTTACTGCACGAACTTCGGTGCAAAATGGGCCGAACTGGTCATTAGTGCACAAGTTCGTGGAACGAAGTCACGTTGGAATTTTTTGCAACGAACACACTCAATCCACCCCATTGGACTCCAAACACATGTTTTCGGGCGTTTCGAACTGTTTCGTTACTGCACAAACTTCGGCGAAAAATGGTCCAAACTGGTCATTAATGTACAAGTTCGTGGAACGAAGTGGCGCTGGAATTTTTCACAATGAACGCACGCGATCCACCACATTGGACCCCAAACTCGGGTTTTGGGCCGTTTCAGACCTTTTCGTTACTGGAAGAACTTCAATGCAAAACAGGCCGAATAAGTGCCATTAATGCACAAGGTCGTAGAACAAAGTCACGTCAGAATTTTACGCAACGAACGCACTCGATGCTCCCCCCATTGGATCCCAAACTCATATTTTGGGGTGTTTCGGACCGTTTCTTTATTACACGAACTTCGATGAAAATCGTGTTGAACTGGTCATTAATGCACAAGTTCGTGCAACGAAGTCATGTTGGAATTTTTTGCAACAAACGCACCCAATCCACCACTATTGGACCCCAAACTCATATTTTGGAGCGTTTAGGACCTTTTCATTACTTCTCGACTTCGGTGTAAAACAGTCCGAACCGGTGCCATTAATGCACCAATTCTTCAAATGAAGTTGCGTCGGAATTTTTTTCGCAACGAACGCACCTGATCCACCCTATTGGACCCCAATCTCATATTTTGGGGCGTTTTGGATTGTTTTGTTACCACATGAACTTAGGTGCAAAACGGGCCGAACTGGTGATATTAATGCACAAGTTTGCGGAGCGAAGTTGGGTCAAAATTTTTTACAACAAATGCACCCCATTGGATCCCAAACTCATATTTTCAGGCATTTTGGACCATTTCTTACTTCACGAACTTCAGTGCAAAATGGACCGAACTGGTCATTAATGCACAAGTTTGTGGAACGAAGTCGTGTCGGAATTTTTCGCAATGAACGCACTCGATCCTCCCCCCATTGGATCCTAAACTCTTGTTTTGGGGTGTTTCGGACCGTTTCGTTACTTCATGAATTTTGGTGCAAAACGTGCCGAACTGATGCCATTAATGCACAACTTTGTGGAATGAAGTCGGGTCAAAAATTTTTGCAACGATCGCACCCGATCCACCCCAATTGAACCCCAAACTCAAGTTTTGGGGTGTTTCGGACCGTTTCATTACTGCACGGACTTCGGTGCAAAACGGGTCGAACTCGGGCAATTAATGCAAAAGTTTGTGAAACGAAACCTCATCGGAATTTTTCCTAATAAACGAACCCAATCCATCTTATTGGACTCCAAACTCATATTTTGGGGCGTTTCAGACTGTTTTGTTACTGCACGTACTCAGTGCAAATTGGCCGAGCTAGTGCCATTAATGCACAAGTTCGTGGAACGAAGTCGCGTCTGAATTTTTTGCAACGAATGCACCCAATCCACCCAATTGGAGCCCAAACTAATGTTCTGGGATGTTTCGGATTGGTTCGTTATTGCATGAACTTTGGTGCAAAATGGTACGAACAGGTCATTAATGCACAAGTTCGTGGAATGAAGTCTCGTTGGAATTTTTCGCAACGAATGCACCCAATCCACCCCATTGGACCCCAAACTCATATTTTTAGGGGCTTTGGACCATTTAATTACAGCATGAACTTGGGTGCAAAATGGGCCCAACTGGTCATTAATGCACAAGTTCGTGGAACAAAGTCGTGTAGGAATTTTTCGCAACGAACGCACCTCATCCACCCCATTGGACCCTAAACTCATTTTTTTGGTCGTTTCAAAGTGTTTCATTACTGCATGAACTTAGGCGCGAAATGGGCTGAATTAGTCATTAATTCCCAAGTTCGTTGAATGAAGTCGCGTTGGAATTTTTCGCAACGAACGCATCCGATCCACCCCCTTGGATCCCAAACTCATGTTTTTTGGGCATTTTTGACCGTTTCGTTACTGCACGAACTTTGGTGCTAAATTGGCCAAACTGGTCATTAATGCACAAGTTCGTGGAACGAAGTCGCGTTGGAATTTTTCGCAACAAACCCACCCGATTCACCCCATTGGACCCCAAACTCATGTTTTGGGGCGTTTGATATTGTTTTGTTACTGCACAAACTTCGGTGCAAAATGGGCCAGACGGGAGGCATTAATGCATAAGTTCGTGGAACGAACTCGCGTTGGAATTTTTCGCAACGAACGCACCCGATCCACCCCATTGGACCCCAAACTCAAGTTTTCGGATGTTTCGGATCTTTTCGTTGCTCCACGAACTTCAATGCAAAATAGTCCGAACTGGTGCCATTAATGCACAAGTTCGTAGAACAAAGTCGCGTCGGAATTTTTCGCAACGAACGCACCCGATCCTCCCCCTGTTGGATACCAAACTCATGTTTTGGGGTGTTTTGGACCGTTTCATTACTGCATGAACTTTGGTGCAAAACGTGCAGAACTGGTGCCATTAATGCACAAGTTCGTGGAATGAAGTCGGCTCAAAAATTTTCGCAACGATCGCACCCGATCCACCCCCATTGAACCCCAAACTCAAGTTTTGGGGTGTTTTGGACCGTTTCATTACTGCACGGACTTTGATGCAAAACGGGTCGAACTCGGGCAATTAATGCACAAGTTCGTGAAACAAAGCCGCATCGGAATTTTTGCAACAAACGCACCCGATCCACCCCATAGGACCCTGTTAGACCCGGGGCCACGGGATTGTGTACATAACGTAGTTTAAAGAGGTTTAAGAGATTAAGTCCATCTTATCTTTTATTCATCTTGTTTATCTTTTATTTATCCCGTTTAAATAGGAGATAAAGCTAACTAATGCAGAAGGAATCTACTTGAGATATGTTCTGGTACGATTCTTTGGCTGGTGTTGGTTAGTATCCTTATAACCCTAGCCTCCCGGATATATAAGGGGGGACAAGGACCCTATCAAAACAAGATCTCCAGATCATTCTATACAAAAGGTAATACAAATCACCATACAGGACGTAGGGTATTATGCATCTCGTGGCCTGAACCTGTCTAAGTTTTGTGTTCCTTGCACCTTCGAGTTCCTGATCTCGGCGTCTCCTCACCTAAACTTACCACCTTCGGTATACCCCTCGGTGGGCAGCCGGTAAAACACCGATAGCTGACGTGCCAGGTAGGGGAGCGCGTCGAAGATCCACCGGCGAGCTCGATGGCATCTTTCTGATTCACCAGGTCAGTTCCCTCCCAGGGCACGACATTTGTTTTTGGCTCGTGGGTCTGCATCGCAGATGGTGTGGGCGATTTCCGGCGATTCCTCGTCGACATGAAGCCAAAGACTCCCGTGGCGGATCTTCGCAGCAACCTCAACAAGTTTGTCAATGATCTCGATGACTTGTCGATCCATGCATCCGCTGCAAAGGTCAAGATGGAGTCAGCTCCCGGCTCGACTTCATCCGGCGCTGCGGCAACTTCCCTTGTGTGGCAGAACCAACCTGAATTATACCGGCTCAAGTACGCGAGTCCACTCCCGAGGGCTCCAACGTGCTTCAAACGGTATAATCCCTTGGCCTGTCGGGTAACGTCCCGATAAACCACCGATACACAGGATCAAATAAGGTTACCTCACACGAAGGTGAGTCCAGAGATACAGTCACCATCATATTTTACATCACAGGAAATTACAATACAAGAGTTTCTTAAAGCAGTATGAAGTTCCAAACTTTAGAGAAAACATTACAAAATGTTAAAGCTATGGTTTTTAGCAGCAGAAAACATACGCGATGATTTACAACACGTCGTCAAGACGGATGTCATGCTAAGCCCGAGCACGACATCACTCGATATCACCAGTGCTGGCCAGGGACGGATCCCATTCCACGGACCAACCTTCGGAAAGAGCACAGGGCCAAGGCAAGGGAAGAGTAGGGTCTTCAAGACATTACCTGCAAAACATATAACTAGCAAGGCTGAGTATACTAATACTCAGCAAGGCTTACCCGGGATTGGGTATACTTTATCCCATAACTAGACTTATGAAGGCTTGTAAGGGTTCTAGGTTTGGCTTCAGCTGAAAAGCAACTAAGAGCAGATCCTTATTTTCAACTTTTAGCTTTCAAGTTCTATGTGATTATCCATTCTAGATAAGCACTTATAACTAAGCAAGCAAGGTAGAGCTCTTTATCTCAACCATCAGTATTACTCATCATATAGTTTCTCTTGTTACTCTGTGTGATAAAGGGATTAAGTAGTCTCAATCATCGTGAGAGGCGGACGATTCTGAATCGAATTTAACCTTGCAAGGTAAACCTAACTCACACGCTTGGAACACCAAAGGGTCGTTCCGAAGCAACCGTTTACCTTTCATTCCGACTCGTGGATCAGATCCACCACAAGCAACTGCAAGACCATACGCACACCCAATGTGTGCAGGACGTACGTCTGTAGCGCGACTACAAAACCCGTACTCCTGGTTGCCCTTGCAACACGTATTCCCACAGTCGAATCAAGTAACCAGAAGAACCAAATACATGTGGTGGGAGGTATGTCCACTCCTCGGGCCGATTGGTTACTAGGCTTACCGCTTACCATATTTCACGGCATGTGGTTAGTACTTTCAAACGCTTAACCCCGATCGGCACACACCGCGACCTTATCACTTTCAACAACACAGACGGGGTATCACCTCAACCATGATACCTCATTAAACTCCCGTCCGTCATCCTTATAGTGATAACAGGAATGTAAACGTTGCAACTCCTATATCGCGCGAGTGACAGGAAATCACTCGACTTGTACCGGTCCTATTTAGCAGAGCATCCAACGGTATGGACTCGGGTACGATACATTGGTTCCTTAAGATTTTATGCAACTAGGGTTTCATCTCAACTCCTAAATGTAATGCAAGATATATAATATAATAATGAAATTGTAATAACTTGAAATACTGGGATGTGCACCGGAGCTTGCCTTTATTGGTGGGGCTGGGGTCAGTCAAGTTAAGATCTTCCGAACTTTGGTTCGGGGCTTCAGTTAGGCTTTCGACGACGTCTTCGGGATCTGTAGGAATTTCCACGGCTTGGTCCACGATCAACTCGTAAACACCGTCGGCGAGAGCAGTCGGGTCTACATGACATGCAAGAATATAAAATTAAAGAATGTATAGTATTTTTACTTTATTTTACGATAAACTATAATCCAGAAGGTTAACATTCAAGAACTCATGGTACAAAAAGGAACCTAAGCTTTAAAACATAAACATTCAACTCATGACTATAGCATTGATTTAATTGAAAATAAGAATTAAAATACTCAAAATTAAATTCAAATTTGAATGTGAAGCTTGGATAACTAAAGTTATAAAGTTTTAAAAATTTAAATACAGATCAGTTGTATATTTAACATATTTTGACTAAAAGATCTAATTAGATAAGCTTTACTAAATAGACTAGAATTAGCTAAATCTACTATAAAACAAATTGAATTGATCAACTTAAAAGAATCTAAATTACAAAACAAACTTAGGTTTGAAAATTCCACATCAATTCATACTTAATCTATAGCGGTTGCATACCAAAAATTAGGATCAACAAAGTTAACATGTAGAAGCTACGGATATTACACTCTCTTATCTTAGATTTAACATAGATTCAAAAATACTTGGTTTCATATCAAACTCACTTAATAGAAGTTGTAAAGCTTAAAATCTAGTTTCCAACAAAACTGGTTTTGCAATTTTTGGAATTTCCTACTATTTTGTATTGATTTTACAAGTCAGCAGCATCACTTCACATGAAATAACAAGCACCCTTACACAGAGGTCCTCAAACGATACTGTTCCTATGGGTCTAGACTTTGTAGAAAACCCCCTGAACTTGTCTTAATTGCTGCACGAGGTCCCTCACCTGCAAACAGAACAGAGGAGGCGCTTGGGGTCGATTCCACGGGAGGGGAAAAAAAACAAAAGGAGAGCTGCGGTACTGGGGAAGGTGAAGCTCAGGGACGCGCGGCTGCGGAAGCTCCTGGTCACGGGGTCCCCATTGGGTGGAAGCTGCAAGATTGGAGCTCAGGAATCGCGCTTCACCAGAGGGTCGCCGGGGAGGGTCTGACTCGTGAAATTGAAGGCAGGCGAGGGTGTCTCGCTGGGTCGGAAGGGGAGGGGCGGCCGCACGGAGGAGGGCGACGCGTCAGGGCTGAGCGGCGAACCGGGCAGCACGCAGGCGGCCTCGGGGTCCAGCGCCGGAGCAGGGATGCAGGCGCAGCTGCGGGGGTGCGCGAGGCAGAGGCGGTCTGGGTGCGCGACGAGGCAGAGAGAAAGTGGGGCGCCGGCACGGGAGGGAACAACGGTGCAGTCTTGGTCTGGAGGAACAGGGGCGGCGCAACTCCGGTTTGGGGAAAGGGCAGCGGCAGCGGCAGCACCTGTTTGGGGAAAGGGCAGGGGCGGCGGCAGAGGATGTGCACAAATCGAGTAGAAGCAGCACTGGAGGGAGAGAGATGTATGGGGGAACGACTTGAGCCGTCCGCAGAGGCAAAGGAAGATGGCGTGGGGCGAGTGACGGTGGAAGCAGTGAGGAGACAGTGCGGCAGCAACAAGGACGCGACGAAGTGCGGCAGCACGGCAAACGGCAGAGGACTCAGTGTCGTGCGCGGGTGAAGATAAGGTTGCAGTGGAGGTTGAGACGAAGGGGAAACAGCACAGCTGCCTGCGGAGGAAATTATGGCGCACGGGAACTTGCAGCAGGAGGTGGCGAGGTGGTCAGCGACAAGCTGCAGAGCAAAGAGCAGAGCGGCGCCGGAGGCGGAAGAGATAGGAGATTTTCCCAGGGACCTGTTTGTAAAACTGAAGAAACACAGGGGCTCTACGGTAAACTAATTTTTCCTAATGATATAAAGACCTAATGAGAGGATGCCCAAAACGAAAGTTGTAGAACTTTTCAAGGGTCTCGCTGAGTTGGAATCATTCCAATCTAAGGGTTCGCGTAGCCGATCCTGACTCGGTTCATGCAATCCGGCAACTGATCTTCAGGAGGTCGACGTCTCCGGGTCCCTCTCTGCGTTAGAGAAGGATCTGGACTCTCTGCTCCAGTTTGGAGGGCTTGAAGCCACCGCATGTCGGGGGCTTCGGGTTGTTTTGGCGCCAGTGATCTGATGATCAGCTCCATACCGGAGGGGCGCTTCGTACATTGGAGGGGCATGGAGCTCTTCGATCTACTCGAGGCTGAAGGTCGACTTGTGGCCCACCTCGAACCTTTGCCTTTCCAGGAGGGCAGGCCGCTGGCCACCATGGCGGAGGAGTCGACTGAACTAGTCGTCGCAAGCTCTGATGAGCTCGTCTCCCGCCAAGGTGCTAATGGCGGAAGAGGGCGAGGACAATGGCAGTTTTCCCATCGTCAACCTTGATGCGGTCTCTGAAGATGAGGCCATAGCCAACACCGGCGACCAGAACGATGCCGATCACGAGGCGCGGAGGGCCAGGAATAGGGCCCGCACAATCCGGCAGAGGAGGGTCAATGAGCGCAAGCGATCTATGCATCGCGAGCTTGAACCTAAATTCGCCGCCGTAAGTGAACGGGGTTTCAGGACCTCGGTGCCCAACATTGCCAGGGTTACAGCCATACTCGAGTGCAGTAATGATCCAATTGTGCGTCAAGCACTTCTTTACGCGCAGAGGGCCTGGATCTAGCTGGATCAGCAAACCCAGTGTCCACTATCAGAGAGGAGCGCGTGGGTGAGAGTCGGAGCTAGGCTCACAGCCGAACGGCTGGCGATCGTCCTCGACATCAGCCCAGCCACAAGACGACAACGCTCGCGGGAGCCAGGCCCATGGCGGGAGGCAGCAGCCACCTCCAGGGTAACCCGCGACAAGCCAATCATTGACCTCCTCTAGAAGACCTGCACCAGCACATCAATGAAGGCCGCGATGCGCGGTCCGTAATCGACTCTAGGCGCAAGATACGCGAAGAGGTCAAGACTGAAGGAACTGACTGCAGCGACTGCTTCCCAGCTTTCTCTGCATGGTTCAGCAGCTATAAGTACCCTGAGGGCTTCAAGCCGATCGGCAGCACCAAGTACGATGGCAAGTAGGCTCCTCAGCAGTGGTTACGTTGCTACTCTACGGCCATTGAGGTTGCAGGGGGCTCTAACATCACCAAGGTCGTCTACTTCCCGATGGCTTTGGACCCTGCGCCGCTCACGTGGCTGGAGAGCCTCAGCAACAACTCCATCGACTCCTAGGAGCGACTCAAGAAGGTCTTCATCGACAACTTCTAGGGAATGATTGCTCGTGCAGGTACTCGTCATGATCTCGCTCAGTGTAAACAGGAACGTAACAAGCTCCTGCGGTCCTACACACGTCGCTTCTTTGACGTCCGCGCCACCATCGCGAACATCTCGGAGGATGACATCATCGACTGCTTCTACAACAGCATCACCGACCCAGGCATCTAGAGGGATTTTGGGCGGAACAGGCTAAAGACTGTTGCGGGCCTTCATGATATGATGCACAACTGGTCCGAGCAGAAGGAGAAGATGCGGGAGCGGTTCCCGCGGCGCCAAGATAGCAATCTGAGGTGCCAAAATGACAACCGCAACGACAAAGGCCAGTGGGACTTTTCGGGTCTACCTCGGAAGCACAGGCCAGATGATCTCATCGCGGCCATGGATCGTCCCCCGCGAGGCAAGAAGTCGAAGACGCAGGAGGAGTTCAAGAAGCTCCTGCAGAAGAAATGCCCATGGCACCCAGGCTCCAACCACGCGGCCATCAACTGTTACCATCTCCGGAGGACATTCAGCAACTCCGGTGGTGGTAAGAAGAGCAAAAAGCCAGCAGACAAGGAACCCGGGGATGACGATCAAGAGGACCAAGGGCGTAACCCGAAATTCTAGGACGCTTCGAAGACCGTCAACGTCATCTTCGGGGGAGATGGGGATTTCAGCTCCAGGGGGGACTAGAAGCTGCTTCTTCGGGAGATCATGTCCGTCGAGCCGGTGGTGCCACGACCACTCCGTTGGTCGGAGGTCCCCAGCTCGTTCTCCCGCGACGATCAGTGGACGAGTTTCTCGGAGCCCGGCAAGTTCCCCCTGGTTTTGGATCCTGTTGTGGCAGAGGTCAGGCTCACCAAGGTCCTCATTGATGGTGGGAGCGGTCTCAACCTCATCTTCACCAGCACTCTAAGATGGGCCTGGAATTCAAGGACATGCTGGTTTCGAGCAAGTCCCCTTTCTACGGCATCGTCCCAGGTAACGAGGCGCACCCACTTGGTACGGTAGTTCTCCCAGTCACCTTCGGCACGAGGGAGAACTACTGCACTGATTTCATTAAGTTCGAAGTGGCTAACTTCGAATCCTCTTATCATGCTATATTGGGTCGTCCGGCACTCGCCAAATTTATGGCAGTGTTGCATTACGTTTATCTGCTTCTCAAGATGCCAGGACTAAGTGGAGTACTTACTCTCCGAGGTGACTTGAAGAAGTCGTACGATTGCAATCAGGAGGCGATCCAGTATGCTTTGACTACTCAAGTGCCAGATGCTTTAGGGGAAGTACTCGTGGCCACGCAGCAGCTCTCCCAGTCCGGGCTGGAGATTCCCTCGAGAAAGGCCAGCAAGTCGAGCATCCAGTTGACTGAGGACGTGGCCCTCAAGACGATCCAGCTCCAGGAGGGTGATTCATCTAAGACCGCTGTCATCGGCGCGGGCTTAGGTGAGAAATAGGAACTCGCGCTCATCAGCTTCCTTCGGGCTAACCAAGATATATTTGCATGGAAACCTGCGGATATGCTAGGGGTGCCCAGGGAGTTGATTGAGTATAGTCTGAATGTACACCTGAAGGCTGTGCCTAAAAAGCAATGCTTGCGAAGGTTTGCTCATGATAAGCGTGAGGCAATTAAATGGGAGATAGCTAAACTTTTCGCGGCTGGATTCATTAAAGAAGCAATCCATCCGGAGTGGGTAGCTAATCCCATTCTTGTAAGAAAAAAGAACAATAAATGGAGAATGTGTGTTGACTACACTGATCTCAACAAGCACTGCCTAAAAGATCACTTTGGGTTGCCGCGCATTGACCAAGTTGTCGACTTGACGGCTGGTTGTGTCCTTCTTTGCTTCCTTGATTGTTATTCACGATATCATCAGATTGCGCTCAAGGAGGAGGACCAAATCAAGACAGCGTTCATCACCCCGTACGGGACATATGCCTACAAAACTATGTCCTTCAGGTTAAAAAACGTAGGAGCAACTTACCAGTGTGCGATCCAGATGTGCTTCGCAGATCAGCTGCATCGGGACGTTGAGGCCTACGTGGATGATGTGGTCATCAAGACCAGGGATTCTGACGACTTGATTGCAGATTTGGAAGAAACATTCAGCAGTCTACGCAGATTTCGGTGGAAGCTCAACCCAACCAAGTGCGTTTTTGGAGTACCTTCAGGGAAATTGCTCGGGTTCATTGTCAGCAACCGGGGCATTGAAGCCAACCCTGTAAAGATTTCAGCCATTACTGATATGGGGGCTCCGGCCACAATCAAGCATGTGCAGAAGTTAATAGGTTGCATGGCAGCCCTGAACAGGTTTATCTCCCGACTCGGGGAGAGAGGACTACCCTTTTTCAAGCTCCTAAAATGCCAAGATAAGTTCCAATGGATGGAGGAGGCCGAGCGGGCTCTGCAAGATCTGAAACATCACCTTCAGTCTCCTCCGATCCTTACAGCACCATTGCCGGGGGAAGATCTAGTACTTTACATTGCGGCAACAGCTCATGTTGTCAGCAGTGCTATTGTAGTCGAACGAGGCAAGGAAGGCCATGCATTTCGAGTGTAGAGGCCTGTCTACTTTGTCAGTGAGGTACTCTCCGAATCCAAGGTACGGTCGGCCGTCCAGAAGCTTTTATATGCAATTCTAATCGCATCAAGAAAGCTGCACCATTATTTTGATGAGTACAATATCACTGTGATTACGGATTTCCTGTTGGCAGATATTCTTCATAATCAAGACGACATGAGGTGTATATCAAAGTGGGCAGTGGAACTGGGGGCTTTGTCAATCGACTTCAAGCCACGCACTGCAATCAAATCTCAAGCCCTAGTCGATTTTATGGCCGAATGGAGGGAGAATCAAGTTCCAACTCCAGTCGACAAGCCAGAGCACTGGATCATGTACTTTGATGGGTCCCTCAAGCTCGATGGCGGCGGTGCCGGAGTTCTGCTTATTTCTCCACGGGGCGAACAATTGAAGTATGTCCTTTAGATCCTGTGGGAGGTATCCAACAATGAAGCCGAATATGAAGCCTTGCTTCACGGGCTTCGTTTGGCGATATCACTAGGGGTCAAGCAACTACTTGTGTATGGCGACTCTCTTCTTGTCGTTCAGCAAGTCAGCAAAGAGTGGGACTGCAACAAGGAGACGATGGATGCCTATGTACAGGAAGTGCGCAAATTGGAAAACAAATTTTTCGGCCTGGAGGTTCATCATGTGCTACGGGAGCACAATGTTGGTGCAGACATTTTATCCAAGCTGGGGTCAACACGTGCTTAGGTTCCACCGGGAGTCTTTGTCCAGGAGCTCAACCAGCCATCCATCAAGTCTTCACCACAGATAACCACCGATGCGGGTCCTCAACAACCCGATCGGGAGGTTATGGCGCTGGGTGAGGACTGGAGAGAGGCTTTTATCGACTTCATCCGGGACCAAAGGCTACCGGCAGGGATGGACACAAGGAGCGCAGACGCAGCTCGTGTCATGCGTAGAAGTAAGAGTTTTGTCCTAGTCGACGGCAAGCTCTACCGGCACGGCGCCCGGTCAGGTGTCCTCATGAAGTGCGTCACAAAGGAAGATGGCTACGACATACTGCAAGAGATACACGAAGGTGTCTGCGGCAACCATGCAGCTTCAAGAACGCTGGTGGGGAAAGCATATAGGGCTGGTTTTTGGTGGCCCACCGCAGTATCCGATGCGGAGGATCTCGTGCGCAGGTGCCAAAATTGTCAATTCTTCGGCAAGCAGTCTCATATTCCAGCTCATAGCCTCATCACCATACCGCCATCCTGGCCCTTTGCTTGCTGGAGCCTTGATATGATTGGGCCCTTCACAACGGCGCCAGGCGGTTTCACCCATGTGTTGGTGGCTATTGACAAGTTTACCAAGTGGATCGAGTACAAGCCGATAGCCAAGCTCACACCAGATCGGGTTGTTGATTTCATCTCTGATATCTTGCACCGCTTCGGGTTCCCGAATACCATCATCACAGACTTGGGTTCAAATTTCACGGCCAACCAGTTCTGGGAGTTCTGTGAGAATGAATGCATTGAGGTTAAATACGTCTCTGTTGCGCATCCAAGGGCCAATGGACAAGTCGAAAGGGCGAACGGCATGATAATCGATGGCCTCAAGAAGATACTCTATGATGAAAATAGCAAGAAGGGAGGCAAATGGATACACGAGCTGCCACATATCGTCTGGGGACTTCGGACTCAATCGTCCAAAGCCACAGGACAAACCCCGTTCTTTCTCGTGTACGGATCTGAAGCTATCCTGCTGGCCGATATCATGTGGAAATCCCCAAGGGTTGAAATGTACAACAGAGGTGAGACGGACGAGGCGAGGCAATTAGAGCTCGATTCTGTTGAAGAGGCTCGCTGCACCGCTCTTGTTCAGTCTGCTTGATACCAACAAGGGATTCGACGATATCACGATCGCAACATGAAGGAACGGTTATTCAGCATAGGCGACTTGGTCTTACGTTGCATCCAAGACGAGTCCGGCCTACACAAGCTCAACTCAAGGTGGGAAGGTCCGTTCGTCGTCAAGCAGGTCACAAGACCAGGGTCATATCGACTAGAATATCCCGAGGGCCAAGATGTTCCGTGTGGCAGAACCGCCTGAATTATTCCGGCTCAAGTGCGCTTATGATCGCCGTACAACCGCAATCAGCTCAACGCACTTCAGACGGAACAATCCCTTGGTCTGTCGGGTCTCCGCCCGATTCAACCACGGTTCAGCAGGACCGAAGCAGGTTTACCTCGCACGAAAGCGAGTTCACATCACAGAATAGCTCATCAACTTTTAATTTACAGTCATACATACATTATTACAAACCAAGTTCAAAGATAAGCAAATTTATACAAATTGTGTTCAAACTGACAAGCATAGCAGCTTGTCCAAACTCACAGCGGATGGAAAAATTTTACGCGACTACACACGTCGCGAAAGCGGACACCAAGCTTGGCCCAGGGCCTGGTGTCACTCCGGAGGGTCACTGCCGGCCGGGGACGGGTCCCACTCCACGGACCAGCCATAAGGAACGGACGTTGGCCACACAAGGTTGTCCGTGGGGTTCTCGAAGGTCATACCTGAAACAGATATTAGCAAGGCTGAGTATCCTAATACTCAGCAAGGCTTACCCGGGTTTGGGTATACTTTAGCCCGTAACTAGACTCATGAAGGTACTATATGGGGCTCTGAGTTTATTTTCAGCTAAAAAGCAACAGAGAGTATAAACTATTTTCAAGTTTTAGCTTTCAGATTCTAGTTTGATTAGCCATTCTAGGTAAGCACCTATACTAAACAAGTAAGATAGAGATTATCATCCATCAAGATTATTCCATCAACTATTTCACTTTTTACTCGATGTGGCAAAAGGGATAAGCAATCTCAATCTTCGTGAGAGGCGGACGATTCGAATCGAATTTAACCTTGCAACGTAAACCTAACACACACGCTTGGAATACCAACAGGGCGTTCCGAAGCAACCGTTTCCCTCATATTCCGGGTCATGGATCAGGGCCACCACAAGCGACTGCAGGACCGTACGCACATCACTCGTGCAGGACATACGTCTGTAGCGCGACTACAAAACCCGTATTCCTGTCTGCCATGCAGAACGTACTCCCACACGTCGGTGCGTGTAAACATAAAATAAAAGTCGAGTGGTGGAGACGCGTTCCATTTGCCGGGCCAATCGGGTACTAGGCTTACCGCTTACCATATTTCGCGGCATGTGGCTAGTACTTTCAAAAGCTTAGCCACCACTACCACACATTTCGACCTTAAGACTTTTATCAAAATAGACAGGGTAATTCTCAGGTCATGATACAGCACATGACCCTGTCCATCATCCTTATAATGGTTGCAGAATTGTAAACATGCAACTCCTATATCGCACGAGTGACAGGAAATCACCCGACTTTTACCGGTCCTATTTAGCAGAGCATCTAAGCGATAAGGACTCGGGTTCAATACATTGGATTCCTAGGAGATCATGCAACTAGGGTTTCATCTCAACTCCTAGACTTAATGCATAAGTATAGATAAATAGACGTAGATTGCAGTGTAAATAAAGTAGTGGGATATGTCTGGGGCTTGCCTTCTTGAGTGGGGTTGGGGGCAGGAGTGTCAGAGGCTTCCGAACTCGGGTTCGGGGCTTCAGTTAGTCCCTCGACGACTTGCGTTGGGTCTTCTGGAAAACCTTGGTTTTGTCCTAAGACCAATTCGTAGTCCCCGTCGTCGAGCGTCGTTGATTCTATATGAGATGCAATAAATTAAGTAAGGTAAGATTTAAATTTAAGATTTTACATTTCAAATGTTATAACTTATCAAATTAACATACAAAAATTCATAAAATAAAGAGAGTTTAGGTTTGAAGCACCATTTACAAAGGAATCACAAAGATATTGTGGGGTTTGTTGCAAACAAGAACTAAAAACTAAAACATTTAAATTAAATTTGAAATGAACTAAAATTTAAATTCAAAACTTCAAATAAAAGATCATAGGTTTTGGGAAATTTGATTATACATTAAGCATTAAATAATATCACATTAGAAAATGACAATAGATCTCAATTAGAAAGGGTTATACAACAGGTTTAATTAATATTTCAAATTTGAAAGTTCAAATTAAAAGAAGTTAAGTTTAAATCAAATTTGAGTTTGAAACTTTGCACAAAGCTACCTAGAGCTAATAGAACATTCATGCCAAACTTCATAAGCAACAAAGCATGAAATATCAAAGTTAAGCATAAACTACCCCTTAATCTTAGGTTTAAAATAGAGGTAAAAGTATTTTGTTTCAAACTAAACTTCATTAACAGAAGTTATAGAGTTTGAAATCTAGTTTCTAACAAAAATAGTTTTGCCATTTTTGAAATTTTCTGTGAATTGCTATGAATTTTACAAGACAGAACATGCACACACATGAAATAACAACTCTTCCTATTACAAACCAGCCCCTACGTTTAACAGATAACCCCCTGGAAAAACTTCAATCGTTGCAATCAAGTCCAACAGCCATGGCCGGCGATGGGGGGCTCGGGTCCGGCCAAAATTCCGGCCATGGGGTCGACGGCGGCGAGGGGCAAGGGGAGGGAGAGCATGAGGGAACCTTAAGCTACCTATTGGTGGTCTTGGAGGGGCTCGAGGTGGCCGGAGATGAGCTGCCCACGGGAGGCCGAACCGGCGGCCGGAGGTGTGCGGCGGCGGTGGGGCTTCGGCGTCCAGGGGAGGAAAGGGCCGGGCTGGGGAGGTACGGTGGGGGATGGGGGAGCTGATGGCGCTGCTGGTTTGGGAAGGGAGAGGGTGGAGAGGAGAGCTCCACGGTGACCTGAAGCTCGGCGGCGCTAATGGAGGAGGCGGCAAGGTTCTGTGCGCGCGCGAGGAGGTCCGGGGCACCCTTTTATAGGCAATTGAGGTGGGGGAAAGGAGCACGGCGAGCAGGGCTTCGGTTTGAGGTCACTACGAGGGGGGGAATGAACCACCGATGCTCGGCGGCGACAGAGGCGCCGGCGGACGGCACTGGCAACGCGCGGGCGTCGTGGCGCGCGGGCAAGGCGCCAACAGAGGGGGTTTGAGCGGTGAAAGGATGGTGAAGCGACGCGTGGCGAGGGAGGAACAGGAGGTGGACGACGGCGGCCGGGAGCGGAGCACTGCGCCGGCGGCAGGGCGCCCGAAGCAGAGCAGAGGGAGCAGGGGCGCCAGGAAGAAGAAGGGGGTAAGAATTGAGCTGGGGACTGATTTGCAATATCAGAGAAAAGCAGGGACCTCACTGTAAAGAGCTTGCAACTTTTAAACTAGTGCCTAAATGGAGATGGTCCAAAAAGCAAAAGTGCATAGTTTTTCAAACTCTACAACTTCTCTTTAAGGTTCATCTGCAGTTGGGCAACAGTTTTGAAGATACTATAAACTTAGTAATATTTTCAAACTTTATGTAAATCCTATAGATAAAATTACTTTTACACATATACCCAAGGGTAATTTCTCATATTTTTGCAGTTTAACCACAATTACCATCTATTTGCAAAACAACCCTCATGCTTTTAAACTTTTCCCTCCATATCCACCCATTTTGCAATAAAGGACCTCTAGTTAAATTTAATTACATAAATAACACTTTTTCCTCAACATTGCACATATTAAGCACACCTTAACCATACTTTGCACATAAAAGCATACCAAAACTCTAGGGTGTGACCAAGTTATTTACCTGAATGTCACAGCCTTCCCCCCTAAAAAGAATCTCGTCCTGAGATTCCGAAGCAGGATGGAATGGAAAGATCAAGCTCGGAGATTGGTTTGGAAGAAATCGGGAAAGTTATGTTGAAGATAAAATTCAGTTTCCCATGTTGCTTCTTCTTCCGTATGATGGTTCCACTGAATCTTGTACATTTTGATGGTTTCTCTTCTGGTGCTTCTCTCCTTAGTATCTAGGATTCTGATTGGATGCTCTGTATAGGTTAGATCTGGTTCGATTTCGATAGCTTGAGATTCGATGATTTCGGTAGGGATCTTGACACACTTCTTGAGTTGAGATACATGAAAAATGTTATGAATGGCCGCTAATTGAGGTGGAAGTTGAAGACGGTAAGCTACAGGTCCACAGACTTCAAGGACTTCAAAGGGTCCAATGTACCGAGGAGCAAGTTTTCCCTTTACACCGAATCTTTGAACACCTCGGGTAGGAGAAACTCGAAGGTATACAAAGTCTCCAACTTGAAATCGTAACGGGCTTCTTCGTATATCAGCGTAGCTTTTCTGGTGAGATTGTGCTGTTTTGAGATTTGCCTGTATAATCCTTATTTTCTCTTCTGCTTCACTGACAAGGTCGGGTCCAAAGATTTTACGCTCGCCAGTTTGCGACCAATTCAAAGAAGTTCTACAACGGCGACCGTACAATGCTTCAAATGGGGCCATCCTAATGCTTGTCTGATAGCTATTATTATAAGAAAATTCTGCCAGTGACAAGCATTTGTCCCAATTCTTGCCGTACTGAAGAACACAGGCTCTAAGCATGTCTTCCAGAATCTGATTTACTCGTTCAGTTTGTCCATCTGTTTGGGGATGATATGCAGAGCTTCGGATTAATTTAGTTCCAAGAGCATTTTGGAGTTGCTCCCAGAACCGAGAAACGAATTGTGCTCCACGATCGGAGATGATCGTCTTGGGTACTCCATGAAGACGAATAATCTGATCCAAATAGATCTCGGCATACTCTTTAGCAACGTACGTAGTATGCACGGGGATGAAATGTGCAGTTTTGGTTAATCGATCTACGATTACCCAAATAGAGTCATGTTTCCGAGAAGTATTAGGTAGTCCAATAATAAAATCCATACTAATATCTTCCCATTTCCAAGAGGGAATGGTTAAGGGTTGGAGAGTACCAGCAGTCTTCAGATGACTGGCTTTGACTCTTTGGCAGATATCACACTCTGAGACATATTTGGCAATTTCTTGTCTCATCTTGTCTCACCACCAAAAGCTTTGTTTCAGATCTTGATACATCTTTGTACTGCCCGGATGTATAGAAAGTTTGGACAGGTGGGCTTCATCCATGATTCGTTTCCGGAGTTTATGGTCCTTAGGTATCACAAGACGTTTGTTGAACCAACAAAACTCCCTCGGAATCTACCTGGAAACATTTGTACTTTTTCTCTCCCTGTATTAGCTTCTGCTTAATAATTCCAACTCCCTCACTACGCTGTTGAGCTAGAACAATGTCATCCCTAAGCGTGGCTTCAACCGAGAGATGGTTTAAGTCACCTTGGGGAATGATTTCTAGATTAAGCTTTCCCATTTCCCAACAAAGAGTTTCGTTGAAAGCTTCGACAGATAGGCAGGAACAATGTGCCTTGCGACTAAGGGCATCTGCAACGACATTAGCTTTGCCAGGATGATAGTGTACCTCTAGATCATAATCCTTGATTAGTTCTAGCCAGCGTCTTTGCCTCATATTCAAATTTGCTTGGGTAAAGATATATTTGAGGCTTTTATGATCAGTATAGATATGACACTGTGCACCCACTAGATGATGTCTCCAAATTTTCAAGGCATGGATGACAGCTGCTAATTCGAGGTCATGGGTAGGATAGTTCTGTTCATGAACTCTGAGTGCCCGTGATGCATATGCAATTACTCGGTGATTTTGCATAAAGACACAACCAAGCCCTGTTCCAGATGCATCGCAATAGATATCAAAGGGTTGTGATACATCGGGTTGAGCCAAGACTGGGGCAGTAGTAAGACGATCTCTGAGAACATGGAATGCATCATCACATTTTTGATCCCAAGAGAATTTGACACCTTTCTTTAATAGCTCGGTCATAGGTTTGGCTATTCTGGAGAAATCTGGAATAAACCGACGATAATAGCCTGCTAGACCAAGAAAACTACGGATCTGATGGACTGAGGTTGGGGGTTTCCAATCCATCACTTCTTGTACTTTACTGCGATCGACGGATATTCCGTCACTCGAAATGGTATGGCCCAAGAATTTTACTGTATCCAACCAAAATTCACATTTGGAGAATTTGGCGTACAGGTGGTGGTCTCTTAATTGTTGAAGGATGACATGAAGATGTTAGGCATGATCTTTTGGATTTTTGGAGTAGATCAAGATGTCATCAATGAAGACCACAACAAACTTGTCGAGTTCTTGCATGAAGACAGAATTCATGAGGTACATGAAATAAGCTGGAGCGTTAGTGAGACCAAACGACATGACAAGATACTCGTACAGACCATACCGGGTGGAGAAAGCTGTTTTTGGAACATCACTGGGCCGAATCTTAATTTGATGATAGCCGGAACGAAGATCAATCTTAGAGAATACCTTTGCTCTGGCTAGTTGATCAAATAGAATGTCAATGCGGGGTAAGGGATACTTATTTTTGATAGTCACCGCATTGAGAGGACGATAATCCACACATAGCCTTAAGCTATTATCTTTCTTTTTCACAAACAGGGTTGGACAACCCCAGGGTGATGCACTTGGACGAATGAAACCTTTATTCAAGAGGTCCTGGAGTTGGGTTTTCAATTCAGCCAACTCGTTAGGAGGCATGCGATAAGACTTTTTGGAGATAGGAGCTGTACCAGGTTGAAGTTCTATGATGAACTCGATATCTCTATCTGGGGGCATTCCAGGTAAGTCATCCGGAAAAACATCTGGGTATTCACAAACTACTAGAATATCCTCTAGCTTGACTCCAGACGTAGCATAGGTGCAAGAGTTAAAGGACTTTGGTGGTGGAAGATAAAGAATAGTAAGCTCATTTTCCGGTGAACCTATCTCCACGGTTCGGGAAGGGATATCTATAGATACATGGTATTGGGTCATCCAATTCATTCCTAAGAGAACATCCATTCCTTTTAGGTCTAATAGTAATAAATCTGCCCTCATCAGATTATTACCCATTTGAATTGGTACACCCCTGCAGACGTGATTTGAAGAGATACTACCACCAGGAGTTGTTATCACATATATCCCATTAACAGGATAAACTTCCAAACCTATCTTAGTCCCAAACTTTGTATTGATAAAACTATGGGTAGCACCGGTATCAAAAAGAACAGTAACGGGGTAATGGTTGATAGAGAATGTACCCGTCATTATCGGTGTCCCTTCAGGAAGTTCGGAGAGCGTGGTAAGATTCACCCTTCCTTGACAGACCTGTACCACTTGCCTCTTACCCTTCCCCTGGTGGTTTGGACTAGATGCCTGCCCTTGGAAGGACTTCTTAGGTTGAGGGCAGTCCTTGATGAAGTGGGACGGGCTTCCGCAATTGAAACAACGATAATTGCTGTTTCCTGGAGTAGCTGGCGGAAAGCTCGGCCGCGGACCTTGTCGTGGTGGCTGTTGATTTTGCGGCAGCGGTGGTCGGTTGAATTGGGCCTGTTGGGGAGGTCGAGCTACCCATCTGCCAGGCAAATTACTTTGACGCGGAGCTCGAGGGGTGTTACTTGGGACCAACCGATACCTTGGCGGCTGTGAAGTTGCAAGTCCTGAAGGTGCTTTCCGTTTCTTTTCTGCTCTGTGGGCGGTAATGCAATCCTCTTGGGTAATGGCCATATTGACCAACTCATTGAAATTGTCGGCCTTCACTAAATTTAGCCATTCTTTAAGCTTGGTGTTTAGGCCTCGACGAAAGCGATCACATTTGCGGGCATCAGTGTCCGCATGAGACCCTGCATACTGGCACAGGTGATTGAAAACCTGTGCATACTGCGTAACAGAGCGGGTACCTTGGGTCAAACTCAAAAATTCATTGAGCTTCCGCTCAATGAGTCCCGCTGGTATATGATGTGCTCGAAATGCAGTTCGAAACTCGTCCCAGGTGACGACGTGATCGGCGGGTTGCATCGCTTGAAACTGGTCCCACCAGAGACGGGCAATGCCTCGGAGTTGCTGGGCTGCAAAGAGCACCTTGTTCTCCTCTGAACATGGAGCTGGTAGTAAGGCGAACTTAGACTCAATAGTTCGCAACCAGGCGTCTGCGTCCAAAGGCTCATTGGCCTTATGGAATAATGGAGGTTGAGTGCTGAGGAAATCCTGGTAACTGGCCGACAAGGGTTCACCTCGGCCTCGAGGTTGCTGCTGGAAGTGGCCCATTTGAGCTTGCACAAGTTGATTTAGATGCTCAGTTTGCCAGGCCATAACATCGGCCAGGTTTGGAGGTGGCGGTGGTGGTTGCTGAGAACTACCAGGTTGACCTGCCCGGAATCCTTCCGGGGTTCCTCGAGTAGCTCCAACCATCTGAAATAAAGGAGACATCCATTATCAACCATAATCTTACTCCAGTTTCAGATAATATGCAATTACCAAACGCAAATGTAATGCATATGCTCCATTCAATCCACTTATAACAGACGCACAGACATTGAACAAGATAACCAAAACACAGAATTTGGATTACTATACATATACTGATATCCTTACATCTCGTATCGACATACTCAAATTATTACAAACCTTTGCCTAACAACACATGCCACACGTACAACAAGTGGCTCTATAACTAAATAACCTACACACCACTTATATTACATCTTTATACACTAATTACATCTAAACCATCATCCTCTCAGCCACAACTAAAAGTCATCAAAATTTCCTACTGATGACTGGCTTCCAGAAGAGGAATGGTAGGGACTGATGACAGGATCCCCATGCTCAGAATCAAGTTCGGAGATCCCTTCAATTTCCTCGGGATCTTCCTCTTCAGCCTCAGGTACTGCCGGTGCAACAGGAGGAATCGGGGGCTGCTGCAATTCCTCAATCTGAGCTTGAGCATCGTCAACCGCAAGGATCAGATCCTGGACTTGTGTCTGTAGAAATTCAATAACAGTATCCCGCTGAGTGATTATATGGTCACTCTCATTGATCTGATCTTCCCGATGATGGATAGTCTCGTTTTGAGTAGCAATAATCCCATCCTTCTCAATCACCACAGCTCGAAGTTGATCTACCTGGGTGATGTGTCAAGCAGCTTCCCCATGGAGACTTCGCGCAGCATTAATCAGATGGCCTATCTCACGGCGTAGCAATGAGTGATAGTGGTATTGCACACTCGTGAAACGCCTCATCCCTCGTAAAACTTCTTCTAGTGGACCTTCCAGTCTATGACTCTCAGGAATTGCCCTGAGGTCCCACTCTACTTCACCAGGATCTGTTGTAGCAAACAACCCAATAGGTTGTCCTACGATTTCCTCGGGGTGTTGACTGCAAAAGGCATAAATGGCTTCTAGTGCCGCCGCTTCGATAGTATCCACAATTCGGTAGCCTATCATGCTGATCTCAATAGGCTGCCACTGTGAACGAAAAGGATGCTGAGGGATAGTCATCCTGACATGAGCTCTATGGATTCCTTCTTCCAAATGTTCGACAGCATCATACTGAGGAGGTTCTGTATAATGGAAGGTCTGCAAAGACTCCCAAAGTAAACGGGGAAAACCCTCCCAATGAAGGGCATTGGTGTGAAGATGCCCTTCCGGATCCCAGAATACATTAGAAGGTGTTGCCATCTGCGACAAGAATGCAAATGGTGAAACTTTTTATCTTGTTAGGGGAGTACAAGATAAACAGAACATGATAGCCAATTCTGATAACAGCAAGGACTGAAAATCAGATGAAAAACTAAGATTTCATATAAGATACCCAATCTAAGACCATTATTAGAACTGCATCCGCCCATTCCAACAACATATTCTTTATATATGAAAATCCTTTTGTTAATAAATTATGCATGCACGCACTACTCGTCCTCACAACCAAAACAACTGCCGAATGTGTTCGGACTTACGTAGTTAATTCCGGTGGCATAACCATACGTCTCTCACTATATATAACTAATCGATAAACCCTACGCATCCTAATAACGTAGGCGTAGTCAGTGTACCTGCAGAAGAATACACATATATATATATATATATATATATATATATATATATATATATCTCATGAACCTTCCATGGCAGCACGACATGGAAGCGTCCCCAAACATTACTGCTCACTATAGAAACAGCATCTGTACAATTACCGCCGTACAGACAACGTTAACATACGTTCTCGAAACAATGTATTCACGGGGGGGGGGGGGGGGTACCGCAAAATGCGGGGGTATGAATAGCGATCGCCATACCCTGCGCCGAACCATATACTCCCAATATAATCAACCTAAGTTGGTATATTGGCAGCATCTCAAGTAGGCCACTGCTTGAGAAACAGCGTTCGGTTCGCATCACCGACAGGAAGGCCAAGCTCCCTCAGTTGGCTGAGGATCCTTACCTTCTTACCTCCGTTCGTAGGTGTCGTTATAGAAAGTAAGGTTGGGTTATGCACGAATTTAAGTTTTGATGGAAAGTAGTGCTGCAAGTCAGAATTATATATATACTCTAATTGCCACCTGATACTTTCCCCATATAAATCCCTAGGGCTTTCCGTTCTATTCTTCAACCTTAACGAATCCAACGTATTTTTGTAAACTCATTTGTTGGCAAACTTTTATCCAGAAAACACCTTTTAAGAGCTTTTCCAGATGTAAAAGTAAACCTACAGCTCTGATACCAGCTGTGGCAGAACCGCCTGAATTATTCCGGCTCAAGTGCGCTTATGATCGCCGTACAACCGCAATCAGCTCAACGCACTTCAGACGGAACAATCCCTTGGTCTGTCGGGTCTCCGCCCGATTCAACCACGGTTCAGCAGGACCGAAGCAGGTTTACCTCGCACGAAAGCAAGTTCACATCACAGAATAGCTCATCAACTTTTAATTTACAGTCATACATACATTATTACAAACCGAGTTCAAAGATAAGCAAATTTATACAAATTGTGTTCAAACTGACAAGCATAGCAACTTGTCCAAACTCACAGCGGATTGAAAAAGTTTATGCGACTACACACGTCGCGAAAGCGGACACCAAGCTTGGCCCAGGGCCTGGTGTCACTCCGGAGGGTCACTGCCAGCCGGGGACGGGTCCCACTCCACGGACCAGCCATAAGGAACGGACGTTGGCCACACAAGGTTGTCCGTGGGGTTCTCGAAGGTCATACCTGAAACAGATATTAGCAAGGCTGAGTATCCTAATACTCAGCAAGGCTTACCCGGGTTTGGGTATACTTTAGCCCGTAACTAGACTCATGAAGGTACTATATGGGGCTCTGAGTTTATTTTCAGCTGAAAAGCAACAGAGAGTATAAACTATTTTCAAGTTTTGGCTTTCAGATTCTAGTTTGATTAGCCATTCTAGGTAAGCACCTATACTAAACAAGTAAGATAGAGATTATCATCCATCAAGATTATTCCATCAACTATTTCACTTTTTACTCGATGTGGCAAAAGGGATAAGCAATCTCAATCTTCGTGAGAGGCGGACGATTCGAATCGAATTTAACCTTGCAAGGTAAACCTAACACACACGCTTGGAATACCAACAGGGCGTTCCGAAGCAACCGTTTCCCTCATATTCTGGGTCATGGATCGGGGCCACCACAAGCGACTGCAGGACCGTACGCACATCACTCGTGCAGGACATACGTCTGTAGCGCGACTACAAAACCCGTATTCCTGTCTGCCATGCAGAACGTACTCCCACACGTCGGTGCGTATAAACATAAAATAAAAGTCAAGTGGTGGAGATGCGTTCCATTTGCCGGGCCAATCGGGTACTAGGCTTACCGCTTACCATATTTCGCGGCATGTGGCTAGTACTTTCAAAAGCTTAGCCACCACTACCACACATTTCGACCTTAAGACTTTTATCAAAACAGACAGGGTAATTCTCAGGTCATGATACAGCACATGACCCTGTCCATCATCCTTATAATGGTTGCAGAATTGTAAACATGCAACTCCTATATCGCGCGAGTGATAGGAAATCACCCGACTTTTACCGGTCCTATTTAGCAGAGCATCTAAGCGATAAGGACTCGGGTTCAATATATTGGATTCCTAGGAGATCATGCAACTAGGGTTTCATCTCAACTCCTAGACTTAATGCATAAGTATAGATAAATAGACGTAGATTGCAGTGTAAATAAAGTAGTGGGATATGTCCGGGGCTTGCCTTCTTGAGTGGGGTTGGGGGCAGGAGTGTCACAGGCTTCCGAACTCGGGTTCGGGGCTTCAGTTAGTCCCTCGACGACTTGCGTTGGGTCTTCTGGAAAACCTTGGTTTTGTCCTAAGACCAATTCGTAGTCCCCGTCGTCGAGCGTCGTTGATTCTATATGAGATGCAATAAATTAAGTAAGGTAAGATTTAAATTTAAGATTTTACATTTCAAATGTTATAACTTATCAAATTAACATACAAAAATTCATAAAATAAAGAGAGTTTAGGTTTGAAGCACCATTTACAAAGGAATCACAAAGATATTGTGGGGTTTGTTGCAAACAAGAACTAAAAACTAAAACATTTAAATTAAATATGAAATGAACTAAAATTTAAATTCAAAACTTCAAATAAAAGATCATAGGTTTTGGGAAATTTGATTATACATTAAGCATTAAATAATATCACATTAGAAAATGACAATAGATCTCAATTAGAAAGGGTTATACAACAGGTTTAATTAATATTTCAAATTTGAAAGTTCAAATTAAAAGAAGTTAAGTTTAAATCAAATTTGAGTTTGAAACTTTGCACAAAGCTACCTAGAGCTTATAGAACATTCATGCCAAACTTCATAAGCAACAAAGCATGAAATATCAAAGTTAAGCATAAACTACCCCTTAATCTTAGGTTTAAAATAGAGGTAAAAGTATTTTGTTTCAAACTAAACTTCATTAACAAAAGTTATAGAGTTTGAAATCTAGTTTCTAACAAAACTAGTTTTGCCATTTTTGAAATTTTCTGTGAATTGCTATGAATTTTACAAGACAGAACATGCACACACATGAAATAACAACTCTTCCTATTACAAACCAGCCCCTACGTTTAACAGATAACCCCCCTGGAAAAACTTCAATCGTTGCAATCAAGTCCAACAGCCATGGCCGGCGATGGGGGGCTCGGGTCCGGCCAAAATTCCGGCCATGGGGTCGACGGCGGCGAGGGGCAAGGGGAGGGAGAGCATGAGGGAACCTTAAGCTACCTATTGGTGGTCTTGGAGGGGCTCGAGGTGGCCGGAGATGAGCTGCCCACGGGAGGCCGAACCGGCGGCCGGAGGTGTGCGGCGGCGGTGGGGCTCCGGCGTCCAGGGGAGGAAAGGGCCGGGCTGGGGAGGTGCGGTGGGGGATGGGGGAGCTGATGGCGCTGCTCGTTTGGGAAGGGAGAGGGCGGAGAGGAGAGCTCCATGGTGACCCGAAGCTCGGCGGCGCTAATGGAGGAGGCGGCAAGGTTCTGTGCGCGCGCGAGGAGGTCCGGGGCGCCCTTTTATAGGCAATTGAGGTGGGGGAAAGGAGCACGGCGAGCAGGGCTTCGGTTTGAGGTCACTACGAGGGGGGGAATGAACCACCGATGCTCGGCGGCGACAGAGGCGACGGCGGGCGGCGCTGGCAACGCGCGGGCGTCGTGGCGCGCGGGCAAGGCGCCAACAGAGGGGGTTTGAGCGGTGAAAGGATGGTGAAGCGACGCGTGGCGAGGGAGGAACAGGAGGTGGACGACGGCGGCCGGGAGCAGAGCAGAGGGAGCAGGGGCGCCAGGAAGAAGAAGGGGGTAAGAATTGAGCTGGGGACTGATTTGCAATATCAGAGAAAAGCAGGGACCTCATTGTAAAGAGCTTGCAACTTTTAAACTAGTGCCCAAATGGAGATGGTCCAAAAAGCAAAAGTGCATAGTTTTTCAAACTCTACAACTTCTCTTTAAGGTTCATCTGCAGTTGGGCAACAGTTTTGAAGATACTATAAACTTAGTAATATTTTCAAACTTTATGTAAATCCTATAGATAAAATTACTTTTACACATATACCCAAGGGTAATTTCTCATATTTTTGCAGTTTAACCACAGTTACCATCTTTTTGCAAAACAACCCTCATGCTTTTAAACTTTTCCCTCCATATCCACCCATTTTGCAATAAAGGACCTCTAGTTAAATTTAATTACATAAATAACACTTTTTCCTCAACATTGCACATATTAAGCACACCTTAACCATACTTTGCACACAAAAGCATACCAAAACTCTAGGGTGTGACCAAGTTATTTAGCTGAATGTCACATTCCGAACTCTTGGAACATCCAGAACCTGCGCAAGTTTTACCCATGAGAAGATGTCCGGAGATAGCTAAATCTCCGGGGGCTTAGGCTGTCTCTTTTTCTCCAATCAATTTGGAGGCTATGTGCCACAAGATTTGGGTTGTAAATTCCTCCATGAATGTACGGAGGCTACGGCCACGTATATCATATATATAAATCGATTTCCTGTCATGAATTTTACGGAGGCTACGGCCACGCTCATATCTTATCGACTTCATGTTTTGACGGAGGCCTCGGCTCCATTCATACCTTCTACGAATCGACTTCCGCCGCGACCTTGGATGGTCGCTCACGATAGTAATCACATTTATTACAACAAGATCAATCCGTTCGACTGGTTTATACCCAGTTTGTTGGATGGGCTCGCGTGAAGAGCCACCTCGACTACTGTCGGCACATACGGACAGGGGTACCTCCTGCTAGGGTGTCCAGACCCTTAGCGTCTCGCTATCTGTAGCCTCCTCCTCATCCTCTGGGTGACGTGGCATACGGCTTGGGCTTGACAGCTGGGATCATGGTCTCCGAACCGCCCCCGTGCTCTTACAGGTCCGAGGCCTCCACGTGCCCATGAGGGCAGGGGTGCTCTCGGGTGGCCCCCACGGACCCGAACTCCCCAGGGAGGTCAGGGGCCGCCACGTGTGGGGGCCAGACCTCCACGGGCCTGACCGCTCCGACCGACCTCTGGGGGCCCGGACCCCCCTCTCCCGGGAAGGGGTCCGGTGCCGCCACGTGCCGCCTCCGCGGCAAGAGCGCGGCTGGCCCTGCCACGTGCCCGTGGCAGAAGGCCCTTCGCGGGACTCCAGCCCAACTACTGCATTAAATGCGGTAGGTGGGCTGGGGGCGCCCAAGTTAAAAGGTATGGCCTGCCACTAACACGCAGGGCAGGTAGGTTAACACCACGGTAAGCCCGCCTGTTTCCAAGACGGCGCGTCGTATCACCGTATACTCTGCGCAAGCGGCATACAGTCCCATCACGGTGCCGCGCGCGTGCGTGATGATGGCCTGCAACAGACGAGCTGAGGCATGCACTGCAACAGTGCGCGTGGAGGCAACGGCGCGGCGGGTCAGCACTGTTTCTTCGCCTAACAGAAGGTTCTGACCCAACAGTGGCAGCACGGCTACACTGTTGGGTAACACTGACAGCAATCACTGTGCAGGCAAGGCTGCACACGGCCATATCCTGGCTGTAGATACGCACATCAACTTCTCGATCGAGAGGACTACAGAGAGGAGCTGGAGATGAAGATCTCCATATCTCTCATAGAATAAGCTCCTGTTGGCCGGGCCCACCTGTCGGGGCCCCGCACAGTGTAAGCCCCTCCCTTGGACTATAAAAGGGAGAGTGCACTCGTTAGAAGACAAGTTCACAAGCTTACAAGCTCAAGCGAACAAGGTCCAACCTTACATCCCAAGCTTAGGCTCAATCCAGGCTTCCACAATCAATACAACACCAAAGTGGACGTAGGGAATTACGCTCCGGCGGCCCGAACCACTCTAAAATCCTTGTGTCTTTCCTGCATTCATCCGCTCACCGATCAAGCGCTCCTAAGTCTCCTCCAAACCCATCCTTAACTAGGATTAGGCGGGTGCATTCTGCCACCTGGCTGGAGAATTCCTCCGACAACTACATCCTGAGTCATGGCACTCAGGGTAGTTTCATTTTTCGCCAAAAATATGGTAGACCCGCGGCGATGCCCGCGTTCACTCCCGACAAGTTCAATCCGTTTGTCTGGTTCCTACTCGTGGAGCACGCTCATATGAGGAGCGACCTCGACTACATCCAGAGTCAATGCACTCTGGGTAGCTTCATTTTTTCTTTGCCTTAAGCATGGCAATCCCACGACGCTGCTCGCGTTCTTTCCTAACAGGTTAGGCCTCCCTGATCGGGTTCTGGCTAACTTGTTAGATGAGTTCCTACTTGGAGCTACGGCTACTTCCAGGGTCGCTGCACCCCGGGTAGTGTCTACTACTTAGCCTCTAAGCCTGGATGCCAATTCAACCAAGGCACATACAAGTAGAGACACCAAATAAAATATATACACAAGGGAATGAGTACTTGTTTTTTACGCCCTAATCTGGCAGCACACTTTGTACTATTTGTTCTGCTACAGGTTGGGCTTCTTGGAGGTATTTGTCGAATTGGTCCTCAGTGCAATCCGCAGCCATTCCCTGAGAAAATATTTCTAGTTGCGCCTCCGGCAGAAAGGACTTTACGAAGGCGAGGGCGTGGCTGACACATGCGACCGGGGCTTTTGAGAGGAATTTGACCACCTTTTGCGGGGCTCCACGAAGTCGCTCGAGCAAGGGCCGCAAGCTTGCTTCGCCTTCTTCTGGTGGATCCACCATGTCCACCAGCTCCTGGGCGGCCCCCCGGAGGTCCTCCAGCTCCTTCTGTCGTCGCTCATCCTTCTCGCCTAGCGTTTTGACTTGCTGAAGGCAGTCGACGAACTATTGTTCAGTGTCGCGGATCACCTTCTGCAGCTTCTCAACGTCATCTGTACGGTGATACAGCAGGTTCTTCATATCAGTAAGCAGCTCTTCTTTACACATTAAGATTTTCCTAAGTTCTGTGGTGAAGAGTTTTTTTAGAACCCAGGATAAATTGATAAATGCAAGTACTCGAGGGAAGTAAGGGCTTACCTTGGTGCGCTTTCTTTTGCTCTTTAAGCTGCTCCTGGTGCACCTTCTTTTGCTCCTCAAGCGCCTTCTTTTGTTCCTCGAGTTGCTTTTGGAGCTTGGAGTTGGCTTTCTCGAGGTTTTGCAGGTCATTCTTGAGGATCCATGTCTCTCGAGTCCTTTCCTGCTTTAGCATGTCGAGCTCCCTCTGCAAATAGCAGTTCTTCGTCTTGGTGACCACTCACAACCGCTCTCAGCTTCTCTGATTTCTTCTGAGAGTGGGCGATCACATTCTGTGCAAAGGCGTAGATTGGGTCAAAACAACTCGACAATGTGTACAAACAGACAAATACTCAGGTCTTACCATGGCAAAATCATATAGCTCCTTGTAAGCTTTCTTGAAGGTCTTTATGTTGTCGGCCGTTAGCATTAGGTCATCCAAAAGGTCGGTGTTGATGACATTCTTGTACCCGGGCCCAGCCTTCAGTATTTCACCAGCACTCCTGGATGTCCCGGCGGCTTCTTAAGGCGGTGGCTGCTGGGCACCTGCAAGTCCAAATGTTTTCAGCACATAGTGCCTGGGTCTCGGCAGCTAGCCGTGGGCGGTCAGATGCTTACCTGTGCCATCCGTAGGAGCAGCATCAGGGGCCTCGACTTGTTCCTCGCCACCGGCTCCGGCTTCGCCTTGTTGGAGCTCGGGAGGCGGCAAGTCGGGCAGCGTCGCGTCCGCCTCGGGGGCTGGCTCCATGGGCGTCGACCCTTCGGGGGCTGGAGCTGCCATGGCTGGCCCCATGCCTGTAGACTCTGCTCGGGTTGATGACCTGGGGGCTGGGGTAGTCATGGCCAGTTTCAGCTGGAGCTTCACGGCGCTTGCAGCCCTAATGAAGTCGAGTCTGTTATCATACAAGTCGAAAAGAGCATAATGTTTACTGTGCAACCAGATGCAAACTTACAGTGCAGACTTCTTTTTGATGGCTTTCTTCACCCGCAAGGCCCGTCGCGGAGTTTCTGTTGCTGGCGGGGGGGGGGGGGGGGGTTCACCAGCTGGTGGCGTGGTCCCCGCCACGGCAATGGTAACGGCCGTGGTGGCAGATGGAACTGCTCCCATCTCTTCGGGCTCGGACCTGGGTGCAGAGGTGGCAGGACTACAAATGGACACTATCAACATGTAACAATATCAATGTTTAGCAATTCAACAAAGCAGCAAACCAATACCTGGAAGATTCGACTCCTTCCACCTTCTGCTTGCGCACCACCCGATGACCCTGCGGTACCAAAGGTAGAGCTTCGGTCAACTCCAAGGCTGGCCCGGAGGAGTTGTCCCTTCTCGCCTCTCCTTCAGCTTCCTTCTACACCAGGGGGCTTTCGTCCTCCGTGGACACACTGCTGGGCAAAGTTGCAGCTACTCGAGCCCTCTTTGCTTCGGCAGCGGCACTGGGGAGTAGGTGGTCTGGCCGAGGGATGTCGGGCTGTGGCGGGTAGCTCTGGTACAACTTGGTGTGCCCCTACAGAAGGTCTTCAATTAGCTGTGGCAGAGCAAATTTTGTTCTCAACAGAAAGTAGTCGAATACTCACCGGTTTCGGAGGGTGTCGTGCGGAAAATAGTGCTGGAACGTAGGGGATGGCGTTCACATCCAACAGCACCCGCTGGACTCGGAGGAGCGCGGCTTCGTTTGATAGTTCCTCTGCGCACATGCAAGAAGGATCTTCAGTCCCCGCGTACTCGAATCCAAGCTTGTGCCGTTGTTGGATGGTCTGAACTCGACGCTGGAAAAAGGAAAACATGATGGATACGCCGATCACCCCCATCAGTTTATGAGCTTCTATAGTTTCTAGCAATTCCTCGACTTGGTCCATGTCCCCCCTGTACAGCTCGATGTTCCACTCCGGCCTCATGACAGGTGGATTATTCATCTTTTCTGGGAGTTGGGGGCATGGTTTTCGACATAAAACCAGTGGTTCTTCCACCTGGGAATGTTGGAGGGGAATTTATATGATAGGTACTTGTCGCCGGCCTACTGTCGCAGTTGGATGCCGGCGCCCCCTACAACGGAAGGATTCCTTGTGGTGGGTTGTGGTTTGACGCGGAAGAGGAAACGGAAAAGATCCCAGTGGGGTTCGATTCCAAGGAAGGCTTCGTAGAGATGGATAAAAATCAAGATGTGACAAATGGAGTTTGGGTTGAGATGATGGAGCTCAAGCCCATAGTAGTAAAGCAGGCCACGGAAAAAAGAACAAGAGGGGAGGGCCAAACCCCGTTCGGCAAAATGGTAAAATGTGACGATTTCGTCCACATTTTCCATGGGGAAAGGTTCGCGGAATGAGGGGCGCCAATTGATAAGATTTTTTTCTTGCAGCAATCCCTCGGAGACAAGTTTATTAAGATCATTGAGGGAACACTTAGTGTGTGTCCATTCCCCGGTCGTCGGTTGCGCCTTGTTCTTCTTTCCTTCCTTCTCTGATTTCTTGGGCGCCATCTCCGGATCCGCTCGCCACGAGTTGCTCGGGGGCTGCGGGGAGAGGGGCGGGGAGATCTGGGGGGTTGGGATTTCTCTGGGAGGATGACGGCGGAGTGCGGCTCTATTTGGGGATTTTGGTGGCTTTTGGCAAATCGCAGATTGGAAGCATAGTCTTTTCTCACTGTTACCGCGGGGTTAAATAACCAGTGGTTGGGGAAAATTTTATTGTTTCGAAGTTGAAGAGTCGTTTTTGGAATATTTCGCAGATGAGGGGTCATTTGGCGGACTATTTGGATTAAATATTCGATTAATCATTTTTTCAGCGTTAATTCTGAAAAGAGGGTTTTTCGAATTTCAAATCTAATTTCCATCATTTGTACCATCATGCCGGTATTTTACCGCATGGACATTTTTTGCACTGCATGCCACGACTTTTGGATCCTTCACTCCAAATTTGGGGGATTTGGATTCAAGGCTCAGGGGCTGCGGGACACGTGGCGTCGACTACTTATTTTTTCAAATTTAGTTGAAAAGGTAAGTAAGGAGGATTTAAGACTAATGTGACCCTCAGCCTAATTCTCCGATTCAACCTAAGGCTCGGGGGCTACTCCATATGGAGTGCAATTCGGGCATGAGCACCTCATAGCTTCGATGCAGCCAAGCAAGTATTCGAAGAAGGACTTCAAGATGGAGCTTTAAAAAAGCCGAAGACTACTTCGAAAGTACTCGATAAGCCTGCAGTACTCAGCTACGAAGAGCTCGGGGGCTTGTTAGACCCGGGGCCACGGGACTATGTACATAACGTAGTTTAAAGAGGTTTAATAGATTAAGTCCATCTTATCTCTTATTCACCTTGTTTATCTTTTATTTATCACATTTAAATAGGAGATAAAGCTAACTGATGCAGAAGGAATATACTCGAGATATGTTCTGGTACAATTCCTTGGCTGGTGTTGGTTAGTATCCTTGTAACCCTGGCCTTCCGGATATATAAGGGGGATAGGGACCCTCTCAAAACAAGATCTCCAGATCATTCTATACAAAAGGCAATACAAATCACCATACAGGATGTAGGGTATTACGCATCTCGCGGTCCGAACCTGTCAAGTTTTGTGTTCCTTGCACCTTCGAGTTCCTGATCTCGGCGTCTCCTCACCTAAACTTACCACCTTGGGTATACCCCTCGGTGGGCAGCCGGTAAAACACCGACAGACCCCAAACTTAAGTTTTGTGGGGTTTCGGACCGTTTCGTTACTACGCGAACTTCGGTGCTAAACGTGCCGAACTAGTGCCATTAATGCACAAGTTCGTGGAACGAAGTCGTGTGGCGGAACCAATCTGAATTATACCGGCTCAAGTACGCGAGTCCACTCCCGAGGGCTCCAACGTGCTTCAAATGGTATAATTCCTTGGCCTGTCGGGTAACGTCCCGATAAACCACCGAACACAGGATCAATAAGGTTACCTCACATGAAGGTGAGTCCAGAGATACAGTCACCATCATATTTTACATCACAGGGAATTACATTACAAGAGTTTATAAAGGTAGTACAAAGTTTCAAACTTAGAGAAAACAATACAAACTGTTTAAGCTATGATTTTTAGCAGCGGAAAACATACGCGATGATCTACAGCATGTCGATAAGATGGATGTCATGCTAAGCCCGGGCACGACATCACTCGGTATCATCAATGTTGGCCCAGGACGGATCCCATTCCACGGACCAATCATCTAGAAGAGCACAGGGCCATGACAGGGGAAGAGTAGGGTCTTCAAAGGCTTTACCTGAAAAATATAAAACTAGCAAGGCTGAGTATACTAATACTTAGCAAGGCTTACCCGGGATTGGGTATACTTTAGCCCATAACTAGACTTATGAAGGTTTATAATAGTTCTGGGTTTAGTTTCAGCTGAAAAGCAACTAAGGGTAGATCCTTACTTTCAACTTTTAGCTTTCAAGTTCTATGTGATTATCCATTCTAGATAAGCACTTATAACTAAGCAAGCAAGGTAGTGCTCTTTATCTCAACCATCAGTATTACTTATCATATAGTTGCTCTTGTTACTCTGTGTGATAAAGGGATTAAGTAGTCTCAATCATCGTGAGAGGCGGACGATTCTGAATCGAATTCAACCTTGCAAGGTAAACCTAACTCACACGCTTGGAACACCAAAGGGTCGTTCCGAAGCAACCGTTTGCCTTTCATTCGGACTCGTGGATCAGAGCCACCACAAGCGACTGCAGGACCATACGCACTTCCAAAGTGCAGGACGTACGTCTGTAGCGCGACTACAAAACCCGTACTCCTGGTTGCCCTTGCAACACGTATTCCCACACGTCGAACATAAGTAACCAGAAGAAGCAAGACGAGTGGTGGGAGGTATGTCCACTCCTCGGGCCGATTGGTTACTAGGCTTACCGCTTACCATATTTCGCGGCATGTGGTTAGTACTTTCAAACACTAAACCCCGATCGGCACACACCGCGACCTTATCAATTTCAACAACACAGATGGGGTATCACCTCAACCATGATACCTTACAAAAGTCCCGTCCGGCATCCTTATAGTGATAATAGGAATGTAAACATTACAACTCCTATATCGCGCAAGTGACAGGAAATCACTCGACTTGTACCGGTCCTATTTAGCAGAGCATCTAAACGGTATGGACTCGGGCACAATACATTGGTTCCTTAAGATTTTATGCAACTAGGGGTTCATCTCAACTCCTAGACGTAATGCAAGATATATAATATAATAATGAAATTGTAATAACTTGAAATATTGGGATGTGCACCGGGGCTTGCCTTTACTGGTGGGGCTGAAGTCAGAAATGTCAATATCTTCCGAACTTTGGTTCGGGGCTTCAGTTAATCCCTTGGTGACGTTCACTTGGTCTTCAGAAACATCCTCCGTAGACTCCGGGGAGATCTCGCAGGTACCGTTGCCGAACGTAGTCGTATCTACATGCAATGCAACATTTCATTCAAAGTGTGCACATAACACTACCTTACTTCACAATACAATTGCAATCTAGCATTCATATAACACACTATTCACCTAACAACCAAAAAGATCTGAAACTAAACTTAGATAGAGCTTTAAGAGGACATCTAATTATGATCGGCTACTTGTTGAAGATTGCAACAGAGCCGATTGGAAACAACGAGGGTTTAGCCGATGGAAAGGTGCATCAGGTTCCTAGATGATCGATGAAAGCATCGATTACCTTGGCAGAAGGATGATTCCTAAAGCAATGGTCTTAACTAAGATGTGCTTAAGTGTTATTCTAGGTAACTAAGTGTGGTTGTATCGACTCAATTATGTCAGCACAACTATTGATTGACGTACAGCCGATTGGGGTGTGGTTAAGGGTATATGATTGATAGGTATAAAATCGACCTCTTAGTCGATAAATCGACTGATAGAAGTGTGTGGATAAGGATGGGGAAACTAAGGATCGATCGGCCGTGTTTGACCGATATGGAAAAGCAACCAAAATCGGCTTGGGTCGGCCGATGGCAAGAACCCTAAGATCGTGTGTGTTTCTCCGATACATCGACTCTGTGCAGTCGATATAGAATAGAACAAAAGAATTGTATCGGCAGTAGCCGATACTAGAAAGGTAACAACCGTATCAGCTAACCGGTCGATGGTAGAAGTATCGACTGACAGCTGTTATACAGAAACACCATAGACTCAAGAAAACTGATACTTAGCGGCTGAGCTGATAGCCTGACACTGAAGCACAGCTGCCGAGATGTAGTGGCTAAGCAGCAGATGCACATGAACTAATAAAGATTCTTATACGAGAAGGGCCTTAAGGAGATTGCAATCAAGACAAGAACAATGTCTTGATGGCAGGGATATGGGTACTCGGGTGAAAGGGTTGACTAGATATCACATATCTCTACTTGAGATATATGCCTTATGGTTACTTTTCAGCTACAGCACATGCACATCACATAAGATGCAAATAAAGCACACATTTCCTAATGTTTAACATAGACCGCACTTCAAAGACTTTCCATTCAAAATCACAACCTATAACTTGTAGATTTGGACCTAGGGTTTCAAATAAAACTGATTTCGTACTTTTATGAACTTCTTACGAAAATCTATGAAATGTAGAAATTCACGAATTTGAAATAAAGAAAGTTCTGGAAATCTTACAGAAAACACCCTAGAACTTTCTAAAACAAAACAATTAAGTCCCTGGTCAGGAAAACAGATAACAGGAAGTTAACGACGATATTCCGGCAAAGAGTCACCGGTATTAAGAAGATTCAGTGAATCAGGGCAAACCTTAGGGTAGTTTCGGATGTGGAGGAAGAACGGGTAAAAAGTGAATTCCCGTGACGAACAGGATCGGCGAAGAGAAAAGCTCGACGATGACAAGATTCCGTGGCTGACGAAGAAGTTTGCCGGTCATGCGTTGCACGTCAAACCCGCGTCGCGTTGCTCCCGCCTCGACTTCCGTATAGATGAAGGGAGCTCGTCGTGCCTGGCTGCACCACATCTCCTCCGAGCTCGTCACGCCCAACCACTGCCTTCGCTCCGTAACTCCTCCTTTCAACTCGCCGCGCCATAAACGCCTCTCCGCTTCGACGAGGTTCGAGGGAGCTCGCCGTGCGTGGCTCCTCTGAGCTCACCGCAACCGGTCGCCACCTCCACACATCACCGTTCTGCACGTCGTCGCCCTGCATGGTTATTCTTCTTCCTCCCGTTGCCGAGCCCGCACTCGCCTCGGCCTTGCGCGTCACAGGTCTCCCCGCGGCCGTCCTTGCCAAGTTATCGCCGTGCTCAGCCTTGCTGCCCTCCGTGTGGGTCTGCCCCGAGTCGTCACGCCTTAGCTCCATCCGCGCACGCCCGAACCGCGCGCGCGTCCTTGGTCCGCACCACACCTATTGTGGCCGCTCTTATTCTGCTCGCACGCCGCCACGCCGCGCCCGTAGCTCCACCTGCACTTGCGTCGCGTGCTTGCACTGTCAGCCGCTCGCCCACTCGCTTCAGCGCGCCAGCATCGCGCCTGCCCGTGCTGCTGCTCCACCCCTGCACCGCCGGCCCTGCTCCAGCGCCTCAGCTCCTGCGCATCCACTTTTCCTATGCCGCCTGCCAGTCACCCAGCGCTCACGCGCCACCCGAGCTGCTCCTGCTCCGGCCACGAGCCGCCGCTGCACGCCGCGCGCATCCAACCCGTCAGCGCCGAGCCGGCCTCGCTTCGCCCCTGGGCCTGGCCTACGGTCCTCCTGGCTGCACTTCCTGCCCTCCAATTTCCCTCTCGCGTTGCAGCTCCCTGAGGTAGAACACGGCCACCTACACTGCAACCGCTCAGCCCAGCTTCTGTGTTCGCCTGGCGTCTGCGCCCGCGCCGCCACCAGCCGCTCAGGGCCGCTCGCCCGAGCCCGCTCCGCACCGCGCCGGCTCCACACCGCGCCCAAGCCCGCAGCTGCCAACACCTGCTCGCTCCTGGGCCCGCCACGCGCTTCCTTCCCCCGCTCGCGCCACCTCCTGACTGCGTTCGCCGCTCGGGCCCCCCACGCTTGGAGCTGCCCGGCCTGCCTCCACCCGCCGTCGCCTGCCCGGGCCCGCCGCTCCTTGCGCTTCCGCCGCTCCAACTCGCCCACGCCTGGCCGCGCCCGCGCGTCGCACGTTGCTTGGGCCGCCGGCCTCCGCGTCAAACCGCCCTGGGCCGAGCCGCAACCGCCGCCCGGCGCCGCCCCGCCTGCTGCCGCGTGTGCGCCTGCGCCCGAGCCACTCGCCCGGCCCCGCTGCTGCCACAGCCCGCGCGCCGCGAGCCCCCGCAGCTGCCCTGCCCGCCTTGGGCCACCGCCGTCGCCTGCTGCTATGGCTGCTACTGCCTGCGTTGAAGAGAGGAAGGGGAAAAGCAGGGACAGAAAGAAGAGGCAGCCGCCAGTAAAAGATAAGGCAGAACAGAGAGAGGAAAAGCAGAGGAAGAAGGGAACGAGGATTTCCCAAAAAACCTTTGCGTAATTTTAGAAAACTTCAGGGACTTGTTTGTAAAACAAAATTTCCCATTGATTTAAAACCCAAATGAAGGAAGGCCCAAAACGAAAGTTGGAGAGTTTTTCAAACTCTACAACATTGCTTTAGGGCTCAAGTTCAAAAACTCAAAACTTATATTTTTACACGTGAATCTTTGAACAAAGGTCGGATTGGAATTGCTTTTATCCTAGAAATGTAATTCATAAAATTTCAGGACCTAAATACAAGCATTTATGACACGTCATAATGACGGGATAGACTCGTCATAATGGTTGGATAGACATGTCATGATGACTTGCACTTTTTACACTTTAGTCCTGAATAAATTTAAAAGTTACTTTTGTAAATCAAACATTTGCATAAAAGGACTTGTACTTTTATAAAATTACATAAATACCCTTATTTTCACCATTTTACTCAAACTTTTTACACACTTAAACACACACATTTCAATGAAACTTTTGGATAAATGAATATATATTTTTACAAGGGATAAAATAAGAAAAACATGTTTACAAAACCACCTTTCACTTATTCTGAAATTACCCTAATCCAAATACATTTTGCAAAAACAACCCTAGATTTTTCTGTAATGACAAAAATATCCTTTTTACTTGCACTTTAAATTTTCAAAAGCTTCACACAAACACACACAAGCTTTATACTAACAAATACATATTTCACACTAACAAAATATATCTAGTATTGCAAGTACACGAACTGTCACAAGTCGCATCAAAACTTTTTGCAACCAAAGCACCCGATCCACCCTATTGGACACCAAACTAATGTTTTGAGGCGTTTCGGACCGTTTCGTTACTGCAGGAACTTCAGTGCAAAATGGGCCGAACTGGTCATTAATGCACAAGTTTATGGAATGAAGTCACGTTGAAATTTTTCGCAACGAACGCACCCGATCCACCCCATTGAACCCTAAACTCATATTTTCGGGTACTTTGGACTGTTTCGTTGCTGCACGAACTTTGGTGCAAAATTAGCGGAACTGGTCATTAATGCAAAAGTTCGTGGAACGAAGTCGCGTTGTTATTTTTCACAACGAACGCACCCGATCCACCCATTTGGACCCGAAACTCATGTTTTCTGGTGTTTTGGACAAACTTTGATGCAAAATGGGCCAAAGTGGTCATTAGTGCACAAGTTCGTTGAACGAAGTCGCGTTGGAATTTTTCGCAATGAACGCACTCGATCCACCCCATTGGACTCCAAACAGATGTTTTCGGGCATTTTGAACTGTTTCGTTACTGCAGGAACTTCAGCGAAAAATGGGCCAAACTGGTCATTCATGTACAAGTTCGTGGAACGAAGTCGCGTTGGAATTTTTCGCAATGAACGCACCCGATCCACCCCATTGGACCCCAAACTTGGGTTTTGGGGTGTTTCAAGCCTTTTGTTTACTGCAAGAACTTCAGTGCAAAATAGGCCGAACAAGTGCCATTAATGCACAAGGTCGTAGAACAAAGTCGCGTCGGAATTTTACATAACGAACGCACTCGATCCTTCCCCCATTGGATCCTAAACTCATCTTTTGGGGTGTTTTGGACCGTTTCGATACTGCACGAACTTCGATGAAAAACGTGTCGAACTGGTCATTAATGCACAAGTTCGTGCAATGAAGTCACGTTAGAATATTTCACAACAAACACACCCGATCCACCCCTATTGGACCCCAAACTCATATTTTGGGGCGTTTCGGACCTTTTCGTTACTCCTCGACTTCAGTGCAAAACAGGCTGAACCGGTGCCATTAATGCACCAGTTCGTGGAACAAAGCCGCGTTGGAATTTTTCGCAACGAACGCACCCGATCCACCCTATTGCACCCCAATCTCGTGGTTTGGGGCGTTTCGGATTGTTTTGTTGCTACATGAACTTCGGTGCAAAACAGACCAAACTGGTACATTAATGCCCAAGTTTGTGGAACAAAGTCGGGTCAAAATTTGTCGCAACGAATGCACCTGATGCACCCAATTGGGGCGTTTCAGACCATTTTGTTACTGCATGAACTTTGGTGCAAAATGGGCCGAACTGGTCATTAATGCACAAGTTCATGAAAGGAAGTTGTGTTGAAATTTTTCGCAACGAACGCACCTGATCCACCCCATTGGACCCCAAACCCATCTTTTGGGACGTCTCAGACCATTTCATTACTACATGAACTTCGGGCCAAAACAGGCCGAACTGGTGCCATTAATACACAAGTTTGTGAAACGAAATTGCATCGGAATTTTTTGCAATGAACGCACTTGATCCACCCTATTGGACCTCAAACTCATGTTTTCGGGCATTTTGGACCATTTCGTTACTGCACGAACTTCAGTGCACAATGGGCCGAACTGGTCGTTAATGCACAAGTTCGTGGAACGAAGTCGCGTTGGAATTTTTCGCAACGAACCCAAGCGATCCACCCCATTTGACCCCAAACTCATATTTTGGGGCATTTCGTACCTTTTCATTACTGCACGAATATCGGTGCAAAACATGCTGAACTGGTGCCATTAATGGATAAGTTAGTGGAACGAAGTCGCGTCAGAAGTTTTCGCAATGAACGCACCCGATCCACCCCATTGGACCCCAAACTCATGTTATCGGGCATTTCGGACCGTTTCGTTTCTGCACGAACTTCGGTGCAAAATGGGTTGAACTGGTCATTAATGCACAAGTTTGTGGAATGAACTCGTGTTGGAATTTTTCACAACAAAAGCACCCGATCTAACCCTAGGACCCTAAACTCATATTTTGGGGCGTTTCGGATCTTTTCGTTGCTCCACGAACTTCAGTGCAAAATAAGCCGAACAGCTGCCATTAATGCACAAGTTCGTAGAACAAAATTGTGTCGGAATTTTTTGCAACGAACTCACCTGATCTTCCCCCCATTGGATCAAAAACTCATGTTTTGGGGTGTTTCGAACCGTTTCGTTACTGCATGAATTTTGGTGCAAAACATGCTGAACAGGTGCCATTAATGCACAAGTTTGTGGAACGAAGTCGCGTCAAAATTTTTTGCAACGAATGCACCCGATCAACCCTATTGGACCCAAACCAATGTTTTGAGGTGTTTCGGACCATTTCATGACTACACAAATTTCAGTGAAAACAGGTTGAATGGAATTTTCCGCAACGAACGCACCCGATCCACCCCATTGGACCCCATCTCATTTTTTGAGGCATTTTGGATTGTTTTATTACTACATGAACTTCGGTGCAAAACGGGCCGAACTTGTGATATTAAGGCACAAGTTCGTCGAACGAAATCGCGTCGAAATTTTTCACAGCGAATGCACCTGATCCACCCAAATGGAGCCCAAACTAATGTTTTGGGGCATTTCGGACCGTTTCGTTACTACATGAACTTCGGTGCCAAATGAGCTGAACAGCTCATTAATGCACAAGTTCCTGGAACGAATTCGCGTTGGAATTTTTTGCAACGAACGCACCCGATCCACCCCATTGGACCCCAAACTCATGTTTTGGGGCGTTTCGGACTGTTTCATTACTGCACGAACTTCGGTGCAAAATGGGCCGAACTGTTCATTAATGCACATGTTCGTGGAATGAAGTCGCATTGGAATTTTTCGCAACGAACGCACCCGATCCACCCTATCGGACCCCAAACTCATGTTTTCGGGCATATTGGACCATTTCGTTACTGCACGAACTTCGATGCAAAATGGGTCGAACTGGTCATTAACGCACAAGTTCATGGAACGAAGTGGCGTTGGAATTTTTCGCAACGAACGCACCCGATCCACCCCATTGGGACCCCAAACTCATGTTTTCGGGCGTTTCGAACCGTTTCGTTACAGTACGAACTTCAGTGCAAAATGGGTCGAATTGGTCATTAACGCAAAAGTTTGTGGAACGAAGTGGCATTGATATTTTTCGCAACGAACACACCCGATCCACCCTATTGGATCCCAAACTCATATTTTTGGGCGTTTTGGACCATTTCGTTACTGCACGAAACTAGGTGCAAAATGGGTTGAACTGGTCAACAATGCACAAATTCGTGGAACGAATTTACGTTGGAATTTTTCACAACGAACACACGCGATCCACCCCATTAGACCCCCAAACTCATGTTTTGGGGCATTTCAGACCATTTCGTTCCTGCACGAACTTCGGTCCAAAACGTGTCGAACTGGTGCCATTAATGCACAAGTTCGTGGAACGAACCTGCGTTGGATTTTTTCGCAATGAATGCACCCGATCCATTCCATTGGACCCCAAACTAATGTTTTGGGGCATTTCGAATCTTTTAGTTCCTCCACAAACTTCAGTGCAAAATAGGCCGAACAAGTACCATTAATGCACAAGTTCGTAGAACAAAGTCACGTCGGAATTTTTTGCAACGAACGCACCCGATCCTCCCCATCGGACCCCAAACTCATGTTTTCGGGCGTTTTGGACCATTTCATTACTGCACGAACTTGGTGCAAAATGGGCTGAACTGGTCAATAATGCACAAGTTCGTGGAACAAAGTTGCGTTGGAATGTTTCGCAACAAACCCACGCGATCCACCCCATTGGACCCCAAACTCATGTTTTGGGGCATTTCGGACCGTTTCGTTACTGCACGAACTTCGGTGCAAAACGTGTCGACACACGCCCTGGCGTCTGGGTTGCTAGGCATGCCACCTGACCTTGTATCTGATTAGGAAGGTGTTATATGTTAGTTTCCTGCATGCACAGACACGTATAAACAATAGTCCGAGCCGTGATCGGCTCATCGGGTGATTCCCTATATCGGCTATAAAGAGCTGATTGTATTTAGTACCAGATCGGATCTATGAATAAGGCAAACATATCCGATGATAAAATAAAATTTGCTCTATTACCATTAAGCTAATCCAATCTACGACGGTTAAAGCTTTCACTGCATAACCGGAACGTCCTACACGTAATTGACCCTAACAGATATGGAAGGTAACGAAACAACCTAAACAGAGGCCTAAAAACCAACTGAAAGCCGATTCCTGGAATGATCCCTTTTTAAGCTGTTATAAAGCGCCAAACATACTGCTGGAACATTCAACCCGTTTGAAGGGCCTAATCATGAAGATATTAAACTAAATCTTCATTGAACAAAGACTAACCATAACAGATTGGATCTACTAAACAAAAACAGAGCAAGGTGCTGCCCTTATACCCGAGATCGGACACGATGACAGTTGAACGTTTACAGGTAACAAACGATGCACGATTAAAGCATGGAAGAGCCGATGCTACTCTATAAATGTCAAGATAACTAGTGTTACTCGCCATCAACAACGCTTCAGAACGAGAAACACAAAAGGTAGATAAGCAGGTACAATGCCGCCCCAATCACGCGAGGCGTGATCACGGCTGCATGGCACTTACCCGAGAAACCCTAGAATAGGGGTGGCGATGCGCCGAGAATTGTTGATGAATGATTGATTCATTCTTTATTCATAATCCAGGGTACATATATATAGTCCAGAGACTTGCCTTCCCTAACCAATCCTAACTAACCATGACACGAATCTTGGCTATCTCTATCTAAACTATTTAAACACACATGCCTATCTAGATACATGGCCAACCCCGGCCTCAAACACTCGCGCAGGGGCCGATTCGCAAGCCCACTATGACTACCTTTTGAGCCCATCTTGCTTCGCGGCCCACCTTTCTGGTCTGCCTAAATTATGGCGATAAGAACCCCAAACTAATGTTTTGGGGCATTTCGAATCTTTTAGTTACTCCACAAACTTCAGTGCAAAATAGTCCGAACAAGTACCATTAATGCATAAGTTTCGTAAAACAAAATCATGTCGGAATTTTTCGCAACGAACGCACCCGATCCTCCCCATCCGACCCTAAACTCATGTTTTCGGGCGTTTTGGACCATTTCATTACTGCACAAACTTTGATGCAAAATGGGCCGAACTGGTCATTAACACACAAGTTCGTGGAACGAAGTGGCGTTGGAATTTTTCGCAATGAACGCACCCGGTCCGCCCCGTGGGATCCCAAACTCATGTTTTCGGGCGTTTCAAACCGTTTCATTACTGCACGAACTTCAGTGCATAATGGGTCGAATTGGTCATTAGCGCAAAAGTTCGTGGAACGAAGTGGCGTTGGAATTTTTCGCAACGAACGCACCGATCCACCCTATTGGATCCCAAACTCGTATTTTCGAGCGTTTTGGACCATTTCGTTACTGCACGAACTTGGTGCAAAATGGGCTGAACTGGTCAATAATGCACAAGTTCGTGGAAGGAAGTCGCATTGGAATTTTTTGCAACGAACCCACGCAATCCACCCCATTGGACCCAAACTCATGTTTTGGGGCATTTCGGACAGTTTCGTTACTACACGAACTTCGATGCAAAATGTGTCGAACTGGTGCCATTAATGCACAAGTTCGTGGAACGAACCCGTGTTGGATTTTTTCGCAATGAATGCACTCGATCCATTCCATTGGACCCCAAACTAATGTTTTGGGCCGTTTCGAATCTTTTAGTTACTCCACAAACTTCAGTGCAAAATAGGCCGAACAAGTACCATTAATGCACAAGTTCGTAGAACAAAGTCACATCGGAATTTTTCGCAACGAACGCACCCGATCCTCCCCCATTGGATCCCAAACTCATGTTTTGGGGTGTTTCGGACCGTTTTGTTACTACATGAACTTCGGTGCAAAACGTTCCGAACTGGTGCCATTAATGCACAAGTTCGTGGAATGAAGTCGGGCCAAAAATTTTCTCAACGGGCGCACCCAATCCACCCCCATTGGACCCCAAACTCAAGTTTTGGGGTGTTTCAGACCGTTCATTACTGCACGAACTTTGAGGCAAAACGGGTCGAACTCGGGCAATTAATGCACAAGTTTGTGAAATGAAGCCGTGTCGGAATTTTTCGCAATAAATGAACCCAATCCATCTTATTAACGGTGTTTCGAACTGTTTTGTTAGTACACGAACTCGGTGCAAATGGGTTGAACTGGTGCCATTAATGCACAAGTTCATGAAACGAAGTCGCATCAGAATTTTTGCAACAAACGCACCCGATCCACCCTATTCGACCCTAAACTAATATTTTGGGGCGTTTTGGACCATTTCATTATTGCACGAACTTCAGTGCAAAACGGGTCGAATGGAATTTTTCACAACGAACGCACCCGATGCACCCTATTGGACTACAATATCATGTTTTGGGGCATTTCGGATTGTTTGTTACAACACGAACTTTGGTGCAAAACAGGCCAACGTGTGACATTAATGCACAAGTTCGTGGAACGAAGTCGCATCTAATTTTTTCACAACGAATGCACCCGATCCACCCAATTGGAGCCCAAACTAATGTTTTGGGGTGTTTCGGACCGTTTCGTTACTACACGAACTTCGGTGCAAAATGGGCTGAACTGGTCATTTATGCACAAGTTAAAGGAACGAAGTCGCGCTGGAATTTTTCACAACGAACGCACCCGATCCACCCCATTGGACCCCAAACTCATGTTTTGGGGTGTTTCGGACCGATTCGTTACTGCACGAACTTCAACGCAAAATGGGCCGAATTGGTCATTAATGCACAAGTTCGTGGAATGAAGTTGCGTTGGAATTTTTCGCAATGAATGCACCCAATCCACCCCATTGGACCCCAAACTCATGTTTTCGGGCGTTTCGAACCGTTTCATTACTGCACAAACTTCGGCGCAAAATGGGCCGAACTGGTCCCATTAATGCACAAGTTCGTGTAATGAAGTCGCGTTAGAATTTTTTGTAACATACGCACCCGATCCACCCCATTGGACCCCAAACTCATGTTTTGAGGCGTTTCGGAATGATTCCTTACTACACAAACTTCAGTGCAAAACAGGCCGAACTGGTGCCATTAATGCACAAGCTCGTAGAAGAAAGTCACGTCGGATTTTTATGCAATGAACGCACTCGATCCTCCCCTCATTGGATCCCAAACTCATGTTTTGGGGTGTTTCGGACCATTTCATTACTGCACAAACATCGGTGCAAAACGTGTCAAATTGGTCATTAATGCACAAGTGCATGGAACGAAGTCGCATTGGAATTTTTAGCAACAAACGCACCCGATCCACCCCCATTGGACCCCAAACTCATGTTTTGGGGCATTTTGGACCTTTTCGTTACTCCACGAACTTCAGTGCAAAACAGGCCGAACTCGTGCCATTACTGCACAACTTCGTAAAGTCACATTGGAATTTTTCGCAACGAACGCACCCGATCCAACCCATTGGACCCCAAACTCATCTTTTGGGATGTTTCGGACCATTTCATTACTGCAAGAACTTCGGTGCAAAATAGGCCGAACTGGTGCCATTAATGCACAAGTTCATGGAACGAAGTCACGTCAGAATTTTTTGCAACGAACGCACCCGATCCACACCATTGGACCTCAAACTCATGTTTTCGAACATTTCGGACCATTTTGTTACTGCACGAACTTCAGTGCATAATGGGTCGAACTGGTCGTTAATGCACAAGTTCGTGGAACGAAGTCGCGTTGGAATTTTTCGCAACGAACCCACTCGATCCACCCCATTGGACCCCAAACTCATGTTTCGGGGCATTTCAGACCGTTTCGTTACTCCACGAACATCGGTGCAAAATGTGCCGAACAGCATAAGTTAGTGTAACGAAGTCGCGTTAGAAGTTTTCGCAATGAATGCACCCAATCCACGCCATTGGACCCCAAACTCATGTTTTCGGATATTTCGGACCGTTTCGTTTCTGCACGAACTTTGATGCAAAATTGGCTGAACTGGACATTAATGCATAAGTTTGTGGAATGAACTCGCGTTGGAATTTTTCACAACGAAAGCACCCGATCCAACCCTTGGACCCTAAACTCATATTTTGGGGCATTTCGGATCTTTTTGTTTCTCCACGAACTTCAGTGCAAAATAAGCCGAACAGCTACCATTAATGCACAAGTTCGTAGAACAAAGTTGCGTCGGCATTTTTCCCAATGAACGCACCTAATCTTCCCCTCATTGGATCCCAAACTCATATTTTGGGGTGTTTCGGACCGTTTCATTACTGCATGAATTTCGGTGCAAAACGTGCCGAACTGGTTCCATTAATGCACAAGTTCATGTAACGAAGCCGTGTCGGAATTTTTCACAACGAACGCACCCAATCCACCCCATTGGACCACAAACTCATCTTTTGGGACATTTCAGACCATTTCATTACTGCAAGAACTTCAGTGCAAAATAGGCCGAACTGATGCCATTAATGCACAAGTTTGTGGAACGAAGTCGCGTCGGAATTTTTCGCAACGAACACACCCGATCCACCCCCCATTGGATCCCAAACTCATCTTTTGGGGGTGTTTCGGACCGTTTTGTTGTTGCACGAACTTCAATGCAAACTGGGTTGAACTGAGGCAACTAATGCACAAGTTCGTAAAATGAAGTCGCGTCGGAATTTTTCGCAACGAACGCACCCGATCGACCCCATAGGACTCCAAACTCATCTCTTGCGGCGTTTCGAATTGTTTTGTTACTGCAGGAACTTCGGAGCAAAACGGGCTGAACTCGTGCCAAGTTCGTGGAATGAAGTCACGTCAAAATTTGTCGCAATGGACGCACCCGAGCCACCCCCCCTATTGGATCTCAAACTCATGTTTCGGAGGTGTTTCAGACCGTTTCGTTACTGCATGAACTTTGGTGCAAAATGTGTCGAACTAGAGCAATCAATGCACAAGTTCGTGAAATGAAGTCGCGTCGGAATTTTTCGCAACGAATGCACCCGATCCACCCCATTAGATCCGAAACTCATGTTTTCGGGCATTTCGGAACGTTTCATTACAGCATGAACTTCGCTGCAAAATGAGACAAACTTCGGTGCAAAATGGGATGAACTGGTCATTAATGCACAAGTTCGTGGGACGAAGTCGCGTTGGAATTTTTCAGAACGAACGCACCCGATCCACCCCATTGGACCCCAAACTCATGTTTTCAGGCGTTTCGGACCATTTTGTTACTGCATGAACTTCGGTGCAAAAGGAGCTGAACTGGTCTTTAATGCACAAGTTCGTGAAACGAAGTCACGTTGGAATTTTTCGCAATGAACGCACCTGATCCACCCTATTGGACCCCAGACTCATGTGTGGGGTGTTTCGGACTGTTTCGTTACTGCACAAACTTCGATGCAAAACGTATCGAACTAGTCCCATTAATCTACAAGTTCGTGTAACGAAGTCGCATCGGAATTTTAACAACGAATGCACCCGATCCACCCCGTTGGACCCTAAACTCATGTTTTGGGATGTTTCAGACCGTTTCTTTACTGCACAAACTTCGGCGCAAAATGGCCCAAACTGATCATTAATGCACAAGTTCGTGGAATGAAGTCGCACTGGAATTTTTCGCAACGAACGCATCCGGTCCACCCCATTGGACCGCAGACTCATGTTTTGGGGCATTTCAGACCATTTCGTTACTGTACAAACTTTGGTGAAAAACGTGTCGAACTGGTCCCATTAATGCACAAGTTCGTGTAACAAGTCGTGTCAGAATTTTTCGCAACGAACGCACCTAATCCACCCCATTGGACCCCAAACTCATATTTTTGAGCGTTTCAGACCGTTTCGTTACTGCACGAAGTTCGACGCAAAATGGGCCGAACTAGTCATTAATGCAGAAGTTCGTGGAACGAAGTCGCGTCGGAATTTTTCGCAACGAACGCACCCGATCCACCCTATTGGACTGCAAACTCATGTTCTGGAGCGTTTCGGACCGTTTCGTTATTGCAGAAACTTCGGTGCAAAATGGGTCAAATTAGAGCAATTAATGCACAGGTTCGTAAAATGAATTCGCGTCAGAATTTTTTTGCAACGAACACACCCAATCCACCCATTGGACCCCAAACTTATGTTTTGGGGCGTTTCATACCATTTCATTACTGCACGAACTTCAGTGCAAAATGTGCCGAACTGGTGCCATTAATGCACAAGTTCGTGTAATGAAGCCGCGTCGGAATTTTTCGCAACAAACGCACCCGATCCACCCCATTGGACCCCAAACTCATATTTTGGAGCGTTTTGGATCGTTTCATTACTGCTCGAACTTCGGTGCAAAATGGGGCGAACTGGTGCTATTATGCACAATTTTGTGGAACGAAGTCGCTTCGAAATTTTTCGCAACGAACGCACCCGATCCACCCCCATTGGATCCCAAACTCATGTTTTGGGGGTGTTTCAAACCATTTCATTATTGCGTGAACTTCGGTGCAAAATGGGTCAAACTGGGGCAACTAATGCACAAGTTCGTGAAATGAAGTCGCGTCAGAATTTTTTGCAACGAACGCACCCGATCAACCCATCGGACTCCAAACTTATCTTTTGAGGTGTTTCAAACTATTTTGTTACTACACGAACTTGGTGCAAAACGGGCCGAACACATCAAAACAAATCAGTTCCACAAGTGTCAACCGGGCTGAAGTCTAAGACAGCGATGCGAATGGATTAATATTGAAATCCAGATGAAAGAATCTAATTGAAATCCAAGTAACAAAAATCAATGTTTTAATCCAAAACCAATACAAGACGGAGGAAGTCTATCTTCGTCCAAGATTGTAACGCCCGTGTTTTTATCTTATTTAAATTACAATACCAATCACTCGCTTAAAAATCTTTTAAACCTTTTCCGCCGCTTGAGCTCCTGAAGCCCACCTCCCAATTTTCCGCCGTTCCGACATTGCGCAATCTCTTCCTCTTTTTCCGCGGAGCCGCCCGCCCCTTTACCTTTTGCACCAACCCTGCCATCCCGTTACATCACCATCGTGTCGCGGTCGGCCGCGTGCGCCTGCCCGGCCGCGACCGTCAGCACCGCGCGCGAGTTCTATCTTTTCTTTTCTCATATTTGTTTAAATCCATTTTACTTCTCTCTTCTAATTTTTTTCCCAGACTCTGTTTTTTTGCGCTGGCTTCCTCTTTCTTTTCTCCCCTATGCTGCCTGCTGCCTGCTCGAGCTGCAGCCCGCTCCTTGCACGCTCGCGCGGGCCAGCGCACGACCCGCTGCTGCTGCCTGTGCACGCCAAGCCGGCGTGCGGCCCGCTGCTGCGCCAGCCTGTCCCGTCCCGTCCCCTCACCCTCGCAGCTCGTGCTTTGTCCCCGAGCATCCCGGCCGCCATTAATGGCGAGGCTCCTGTAATGCCTGTGCCCCCCCCCCATGCCGGCCATCCCCCCTCTTCCTCTCGGCCTATAAATCAGACCCCAAGCCGCCCCTCACTCCGCCCGCACCGCCCCAACACCTCTCCCCCTCTACCTCACGCTGCAGCTCGCCGCCGCTACTCACCATTGCCACCCACCACCCATCACCATGGACAGCCCTCCGTAGACCGTCTCCGCACGAGGTGAGGGCCGGAATCGGACCCCCTGGGCCTCCTCTCTACTTTTCCCCCATTTCATGCGATATTATGTTCTGAATCGATTCCAAACTCCACCACGCATCAAATATTCTCTCCAAGTCCCAAGATCCACATCCAACAAATATAATAGCCTCCTCTATTTTTAATAGAAGCTCTCTATTTCCCTTTTTAGCTCGTCGGCGAACTTTGTTTTATTGTGTGATTGTTTGTGTGTTGTAGCCGACGGTGTGACCGAGGAGGAGCAGGACCGCGAGCCGGAGCCCGAAGACCCATACCTCGAGGAGGAGCTTCCGGAAGGCTTTGAGGACGGCAAGTCCAATACCATCCTTTGATGCATATTTATCCCAATTTTATAAACGCAACATATTGGCCTGTTTTATAAAATGCATTATTTTATTGCAAGACATGGTTGGATAGCCACCCCTTGATTGCTATGACTATTCCTTGATGACCTAGGTTAATATCTATATAGGATTTGCCCTGTTGGATGTTAGCTACTGCTAGAGATGCTTATTACCTTTTATTCCCTTTATTATATTTTAGTCATGACCACAAAGCGCTTTATCGAAAATAAGGGTGTGAGTGTTTTAAAAGATAAAATGGGATTTTGGGAAAATCAAAGAAAGATATAACCCGATGAGATGGATGGTGTTTTCTGTGTGAAATGCCACTGGTGTGCTTGTACCTTTGTGGTTGAGCATGGTTGGGAGATGTCCATCTTGTCAATGTAAGGGTGAACTGAGGTGTCATCTTGCCTAACCCACCTATCGTACAACCACTCGACCGTTGTGTGGGCAACGGCTTAGCATAGACCCCACTAGTTGTCTTGCTAGCCAAAAGGAGAGCGGGCGACCAACGGGAGATCATGGAGAAGGGATACGACCTGTGTGAGTTATGTCCCGGTTATGACTTTGTTGATAGGTCATTAACCCTATGGTTGCTTCCGTGTTGGCTAGTTAGATTCAACTAAGGTGGGTAATGGCTTTGTTAGGATCCGCCGCGATATTAAGGTGTTCGTAGTGCGGTACCCTACTTATGGGTAAAGTGTACAACCTCTGCAGAGTGTAAAGTCTATTCGAATAGCCGTGTCCACGGTATTGGACGAGTTACGGCATGGTCACTTCAATAGACATTTTGGGATGATTGGTTTTGTGGCGTGAGTTGTTTTGAAAGTGCCGGCAGTTGTGCAGTGAGCTACTGTGGATGAGGAGTCCGGTAGTATTAAAACTTGGATACTTTGTGTAGGATCGACCCCACTTATTATTCGATTACTATAGAAATGTCTTGAGAAAACTCTTTTATTAAATGAACCCTTGCATGTGTAAAACCTCGCTTTATCGCAAATGAACCCTAGCCTCCTCCTTGATATATCCATGCATGATCTTTATTATTCCCCTCCGCGGGTGTGGTTGGACTTGTTGAGTACGTATGTACTCACTCTTGCCTAGTTTTTACAGAGGAGGATCCGAACTACGTCCCTGAAGACGTCGAGTAGGTCGCTGTCCTGCACCCAACCTTGCCTGTGGTTCAGGGTCTCCACAGGAAGCTTACCATGGCGCAAGACTCTGATGTTATCTTAGATTTCATTGGTACTTTGGTTTGGTTTGTTGCGCAAGACTCTGATGTTATCTTAGATTTCATTGGTACTTTGGTTTGGTTTGTAGTCCTTATGTTGTCCCTCTTGATAGTGGCGCTTCAATGCCCGCTACCTCGACGGTTTGTACAGTAATGAACCATCTGATGTAATAAATGTGTTATCAGCCTCCTGGGACTGATATTTGTATCATATTTAGTCATCTCTGTTGAGAGGACGCTTCAGGTGGTATCAGAGCCGTAGGTTGGCCGTAGAACGTGACCCTTAAGACCGAGGACATTTTCTAATCCATTTCCCACTAGATCTTTCCCCACTTAACTCACCTTTCCATACGTCACTTACCTTTGGCCCTTGTCTGATTCCAGATGGCTGACAATGGATGGAGTGACGGAATCTGCCCCGCAGAGCCTGGCCTCCCGAAGTTATTGCTACTCAGCCTAGAACGCGTCGGAGTTGTGGACCCACCGGAGTACACCTACCGGGAGTACAACTTCAGAGGGACCCTTCGGTGTGACCTGATGATCTTCATGGGAAAAAGCACACTTTACCCCGACATGGATCCCTGGTTCATCTCCACCACTGGCTTTGGGTTCCCAGACACCTAACGAAAGGCTGCCCGAAAAGCCCTGCGACGCCTACGCGTGGTCTATAGGCATCATCTTCAGCGAACTTCTATGGGATTTTTCCCACCTGCTGGAGGGAGAGGACGCTCATGGATTGCTCGGATGAGAGGATTGGGAAGGGAAGAAGAAGAACTAGAAGATACGGTTTCCCACCTATCCATTTACCTCACCGGCCTAGACCGACTTTACAGCGAACAGACAAAACAACTGAAGCACCAAATCCGCAGGGCAGAAAAGGCAGAACAAGAGTTGGAAATACAATGCAGGAGAGCAATAGAAGCTGAGGCTCAAGCTAAGAGTTCCCTAGCCTCTCTCCAAGACATATGGCGAAGCAACACTCAAGAAAGGGAACGTATCAAGGCGCGCAGAAGAGAAGCTGGATTACTGGAAGGAGAACCTGAGGAAACCCATTGGGATAAGGGCACTCAGACCGAAGATGAGGTATTGGAGCAATGTCTTCCGCCAAAGAAGCGACCTAACCGGATCGGGGAAGAATCCCCTTGGGAAGAGTAGAGTACCTAAGCTAGAGCTATCACCCTAGTAATAATGTATCCTTGGGAGATGTACCCGACCCTAATGAAAAATAAAGACCATCTATCCTTCTTGTACCCTACCATGTGTGCAAGGCTTGTTCACTCTACCTTTGTTTTCAGATGGCCGAGAATGGTTGGACCCAGGACGTTTGCCAAGAAGAGCCTGGTTTCCCTCGCCTTTTGATCAACTCACTGGAGCGCCTCGGTGTTACTGAGTGCCCAAGGTACTACAGCAGAGAGTACGAACACCTCGGCACTCTTCGCTGTAGGGTGGTTCTTTCCATTGCCAGAAGCACCCGCCACCCCGACATCGAGCCGTGGCGAGTGACTGCCACAGGATTTCAACATCGTGATGCCTATCCCTTGGCCATCAGAAAGGCTCTCCGCTACCTGTGCCGGATCTTCGAGGAACACCTCATTCCCACACCGATGAGGCTTTTTCCTCCGGCCATCAGGACGCAAGTCTGGCAGGCCCGCATGAGGAACTTGGAATGGCGCCGCCATCAAGAAGACCTTTTGTACCATGTGGTCGCCTACCTCGTCTCCTTGGATAAGCTCTTCGATGAGCAAGCCCAATTCCTAAGGGAGCAAACCCACCAGGCCGAGCAAGCTGAGCTTGCAGTGAGGATGCACCAAATCCGGGTGGCTCAAGCCGAAGCAAGGACCGCGGCCGCTATAAGTAGCAAAGCCGTCGCTCATGAAAACCTCAGGCAGATCCAGGATCGGCGCATGCAAGAATGGACCAGCAGTGGAACGGCCGTCCCGGCAATCGGGGAGACCCAAGTCCTAATTGGAACACCCATCATAGGATGGGGAGGACCTTTTGGGACCCCGCAAGCTCCACCCGAAGGTGCCGAAAGGTCAGCTGCAGCCGCAGAAGAAGGAGCTGTCGAACAGCCCCGAGAAAATGGGATCCTCGAGGATGACGAGGAAGAGCTACTCATTCCACTGGAAGTGCACTCCGCCCCGGAAGACGACTCGCCCCGTGAGTAGCATGCCTTAGAGATGCCCCCAGGGATAAAGCCGTCCTGGCCCCAAGCTTAGAGTTGTGCCCCTCCCATCTGTTGTGCCCTTTGTACCCGACCGTGTAGTGCGTGTTTTGGCTGTACCCTACCAAGTGTTGTACCCCCAGCTTAATAAATATAACTATTTGTGCTTGATGCTTGTTAGTCTGTGTGATTGTCGGCAGTAGGTGGAGTCTGCCTTCTCGAAAATACAAAAATAAAACATCACTTAATTCCAAATCTAAGTCTCATAAAGGTTTTACCCAATCCACAGATGGCCCCCAGGCGTAACACCAGGACCTTCCAAAGTCAGGCACATACCACTCCAAGTACGGAGAGGCAACAGGGTGTGCAAGGACAAGCCCCCGGCCATGAAGATCAGGAAGATCAGGAAGTAAGCCAGCAGGGAGGAGAAAGCCAAGTAGGAGCACGTCAGGCCCCACCCCCACCAGCCATTGACCTGGTGCAAGTGTTGAACAACCAGAACCTCCTACTGGAACCTTTGACCAATGTCATCACCAACCCAAGGCCCCATGAGCAGAGTACAAATGATAAATTGACAGCTTTTCTGAGGACCAAGCCACCCACCTTTGCAGGATCCTACAACCCCTTGGATGCAGATGACTGGCTGCGTATTATCAAGAGAAAACTCAAACCATTTGAGCATGGAGACCGTGACAAGGTCTGTTTGGCTGCTCACCAGCTCACTGGAACTGCTTTGGCTTGGTGGGAGAACTACTGTGCAGCTGCTCAGGATGCCTCCACTATCACTTGGAAGGAATTTGTGGATGAGTTCCGTTGCTATCACATCCCAGCAGCCACCATGAAGCGCAAGGTAGATGAGTTCCGTGAGCTGCAACAAGGCAACAAGTCCGTTGAGGAGTACACATACCAGTTCATAGAACTAGCTCGCTATGCACCGGAGGAAGTAGACAAGGATGAAAAGAAGCAGGATATGTTCAGAAAGGGTTTAAATGTAGAACTTAAGAAGCTGCTTTCCTCATGCATCTACCCAGACTTCAACACACTGATAAACATGGCTATCATCACCGAGAGAGCCATGGCAGAGGAAAAGAGAGACAATAAGCGTAAGTTCCTGGAAACCAAGGCTCGCCAGCAGGACTGTTTCCAGAAGCCGAGGCACTTTGGCCCTCCAGTGACTAGGTCCCAAGCCCCTATGCAGTATAGGACCAGTGACAAGCTACTGGCTCTCAAGCCCCCAGCACCCAGTTTAGACAATTCAAGAGCCAGAACACCATGAAGGCCCCACAGAGCAATGCAAGCCAAATTACTGCCAGCAACAATGCTAGAGCATGCTTCAACTGCCGTGAGACAGGGCACTTCATTGCCAATTGCCCATATGCCAATAACAAGCCGGCAGCATCAGCCCTCTCCAACTCGGTGAATGGACCAAGGCCAGCTCTATCAGGAGCCAATCATGTACCCATCCGCAGTAACAACAAAAACAACAACCAGCAGATGGGGCCACCCCAGCAATCCTTCGGACGAGCCCGCATCAACCACATCAACGCGCAAGAAGCTCAGGACGCTCAGGGCGTAGTGCTCGGTGAGTTTCTAGTCAGCTCAGTTTTGGCAACAATATTATTTGATTCTGGAGCATCACATTCATTCATATCCTCAAGTTTTGTGGAAAAGCACAATATACCTACAGTACTACTAAAAACACCCCTATTAACCCGAACGCCTGGAGGTGACATTAAGTGCCGACTGGGTTGTCCTCGGGTAAGGATCATTTTAAGTGCGGTAGAGTTCCTAGCAGACCTAGTAGTACTTAAGTCTAAAGGTATAGATGTGATCCTTGGAATGGATTGGCTAAGCCTGCACAATGGTCTTATAAGTTGTGCTGACAAGGTGGTACACCTAACCAACCCAGAAGGAGTACAAGTAACCTGCCATACTCGGGGAAGTGGACCGGACCCAATGATTTTTAGTATGGAAGCTAAATTCTTGGAAGAAGTTCCAGTAGTAAATGAATACCTAGATGTTTTCCTGGAAGAACTCCCGGGAATGCCGCCAGATAGGGATATAGAGTTTGTCATTGACCTTGTCCCTGGAACCTCCCCTATAGCTAAGAGACCTTATAGGATGGCAGCCTCTGAATTGGCAAAACTAAAGAGACAACTGAAAGAGTTACAACAAAGTGGTTTCATTAGACCAAGCTCATCACCATGGGGAGCTCCGGTCTTGTTCGTCAAGAAGAAGGACGGAAGCATGAGGATGTGCGTGGATTACCGTGCACTAAATGAAGTCACCATCAAGAACAAATACCCCCTTCCCAGAATTGATGACCTCTTTGATCAGCTGAAGGGAGCCAAGTATTTCTCCAAGATAGACTTAAGGTCAGGATATCATCAGCTCAAGATTAAGGAAAGTGATATTCCGAAGACGGCCTTCGTCACCCGCTATGGGCAATATGAGTTTACAGTGATGTCCTTTGGACTCACCAACGCACCTGCTTATTTCATGAACCTCATGAATAAGGTGTTTATGGAAGAGTTAGATAAGTTTATCGTAGTTTTCATTGACGACATACTTATTTACTCTAAGAGTGTCGAAGAACATGAGCAGCACCTACAAGTGGTTTTGGAAAAGTTGAGAGCGCACAAGCTCTACGCCAAGTTCAGCAAGTGTGAATTTTGGCTTGAGAAAGTAGCATTTCTTGGTCATATCTTGACTGCGGAAGGAGTAGCAGTGGACCCTGAAAAAGTCGAAACAGTCTCCAATTGGCAGCAACCAACCAATGTTAGTGAAATCAGGAGCTTTCTTGGTTTAGCCGGACATTACCGGAGATTTATTGAAGGATTCTCCAAGATAGCCCGACCCATGACAGAGCTACTCAAGAAAGAGAAGAAGTTCACCTGGACCGAGTCATGTGAGAGAAGCTTCTAGGAGTTAAAGAGAAGACTGACAACCGCCCCGGTACTAACCTTGCCAGATATTCAATGGGACTTTGTCATTTATTGTGATGCATCCCGTCAAGGATTAGGATGTGTCCTTATGCAAGATGGGAAAGTAGTGGCATATGCTTCCCGACAACTCAAGCCTCATGAGCAGATTACCCAACCCATGATTTGGAGTTTGCAGCCGTAGTACATGCCCTCAAGATTTGGAGACACTATCTGATTGGGAATAGGTGTGAGATCTACACAGACCATAAGAGCTTGAAGTACATCTTCACCCAGCCAGATTTGAACTTAAGGCAAAGAAGGTGGTTAGAACTAGTTAAGGATTATAATGTGGTAATTCATTACCATCCTGGTAAAGCAAACGTGGTAGCAGATGCCTTAAGCCGGAAACCTTATGGACCTAAGGATGCCCACCTACAAGGAGAAATGGCACGATTAAATGTGCACATCACCCCCCATGGTTCCAGTCGCAAGTTGAGTGTTCAACCCACTTTGGAGGATAAGATCAGAAAGGCCCAAGGTTCAGATAAGGACTTGATGAAAATCCACATGCATACTGGGGAAAACAAGGCACCGAATTTTAGAGTGGATGACAAAGGAACCTTATGGTACAAAGATAGAATTTGCGTACCTAAGGAAGGAGACTTCCGACAGACTATTATGGATGAGGCCCACAACTCGGCATATTCCATCCACCCAGGATCCACCAAGATGTATGTGGATATAAGACAAAAGTATTGGTGGAGTGGAATGAAGGTGGACATTGCAAGGTTCGTCGCCCATTGTGATACTTGTCAAAGAATCAAGGCCGAACATCAGAAGCCAGCAGGATTGCTGCAACCCTTACCCATCCCGGTTTGGAAATGGGATGAGATAGGAATGGATTTTGTAGTGGGTTTACCCAAGACACAGAAAGGACATGACTCCATACGGGTGATAGTGGACCGGCTCACAAAAGTCGCTCACTTCCTACCTGTACGGACCAATTATGGTGGAGAAAAGCTAGCCCGGCTCTATGTGGACAACATAGTGAAGCTGCATGGTGTGCCTAGCAGAATTGTTTCGGATAGAGGAACCCAATTCACCTCTAGGTTTTGGAAAAGTTTGCATAAGGCCATGGGCACCAAGTTGGATTTCAGTACGGCTTATCACCCGCAGACCGATGGTCAAACAGAAAGGGTGAACCAGATTATGGAAGATATGCTAAGAGCATGTGTCCTTACTTATGGCAAGGATTGGGAACAAAGTTTACCATATGCTGAGTTTTCGTACAACAACGGTTATCAAGTAAGGTTGGGCATGTCACCATTTGAAGCTCTCTATGGGAGAAAGTGCAGAACCCCCCTGATGTGGTCAGAAGTTGGAGAGCGTGCCCTAGTTGGACCAGCACTCATAAAGGAAGCAGAAGAAATAGTGGCCGAGATTAGAGAAAAACTGAAGGCCACCCAATCTCGACAGAAGAGTTACTCAGACAAGAAGAGACGAGAAGTAGCTTCAATCCAGGAGACTTTGTCTATCTCAAGGTTTCACCTATTCGAGGGACTCGAAGATTTCAGGTACATAGGAAACTAGCCCCTCGGTACATTGGAGCTGTGGCATACCGTCTAGAGCTACCAGAAGGAATGGCTGACATACACCCAGTATTCCATGTATCCCAACTGAGAAGATGTCTGAGGGTACCCGAGAGAGAGCGTGTGTCGGAAGAAGAAATAACGTTACAGACAGATCTTCGGTACAAGGAAGTACCTGTCAAGATTTTGGACACTGTCACAAAAAGGACAAGAAACTCTGAAGTACGGATTTGCAGATTTCAGTGGAGCAGACATGGAGTGGAAGAAGCTACATGGGAACGTGAAGATGCCCTGAAGAAAGAGTTTCCCCATCTATTTAGGAGCCAGCCGAATTTCAAGGACGAGATTCATTTTAAGTGGGGTAGGTTTGTAACGCCCGCGTTTTTATCTTATTTAAATTACATTACCAATCACTCTCTTAAAAATCTTTTAAACCTTTTCCGCCGCTTGAGCTCCTGAAGCCCACCTCCCAATTTTCCGCCGTTCTGACATCGCGTAGTCTCTTCCTCTTTTTCCGCGGAGCCGCCCGCCCCTTTTCCTTTTGCACCAACCCTGCCATCCCGTTACATCACCATCGTGTCGCGGTCGGCCGCGTGCGCCTGCCCGGCCACGACCGTCAGCGCCGCGCGCGTGTTCTATCTTTTCTTTTCTCATATTTTGTTTAAATCCATTTTATTTCTCTCTTCTAATTTTTTTCCAGACTCTTTTTTTTTTGCGCTGGCTTCCTCTTTCTTTTCTCCCTTGTGCTGCCTGCTGCCTGCTCGAGCTATAGCCTGCTCCTTGCGCGCACGCGCGGGCCAGCGCACGACCCGCCGCTGCTGCTCGTGCACGCCAAGCCGGCGTGCGGCCCGCTGCTGTGCCGGCCTGTCCCGTCCCGTCCCCTCACCCTCGCAGCTCGCGCTTTGTCCCCGAGCATCCCGTCCGCCATTAATGGCGAGGCTCCTGTACTGCCCGTGACCCCCCCCCCCCCACGCCGGCCATCCCCCCTCTTCCTCTCGGCCTATAAATCAGACCCCAAGCCGCCCCTCACTCCGCCCACACCGCCCCAACACCTCTCCCCCTCTACCTCATGCTGCAGCTCGCCGCCGCTGCTCACCATTGCCGCCCACCACCCATCACCGTGGACAGCCCTCCGTAGACCGTCTCCGCACGAGGTGAGGGCCGGAATCGGACCCCCTCGGCCTCCTCTCTACTTTTTCCCCCATTTCATGCGATATTATGTTCTGAATCGATTCCAAACTCCACCACGCATCAAATATTCTCTCCAAGTCCCAAGATCCACATCCAACAAATATAATAGCCTCCTCTATTTTTAATAGAAGCTCTCTATTTCCCTTTTTAGCTCGTCGGCGAACTTTGTTTTTTTGTGTGATTGTTTGTGTGTTGTAGCCGACGGTGTGACCAAGGAGGAGCAGAACCGCGAGCTGGAGCCCGAAGACCCATACATCGAGGAGGAGCTTCCGAAAGGCTTTGAGGACGGCAAATCCAATCCCATCCTTTGATGCATATTTATCCCAGTTTTATAAACGCAACCTATTGGCCTGTTTTATAAAATGCATTGTTTTATTGCAAGACATCGTTGGATAGCCACCCCTTGATTGCTATGACTATTCCTTGATGACCTAGGTTAATGTCTATATAGGATTTGCCCTGTTGGACATTAGCTACTGCTAGAGATGCTTATTACCTTTTATTCCCTTTATTATATTTTAGTCATGACCACAAAGCGCTTTACCGAAAATAAGGGTGTGAGTGTTTTAAAAGATAAAATGGGATTTTGGGAAAATCAAAGAAAGATATAACCCGATGAGATGGACGGTGTTTTCTGTGTGAAATGCCACTGGTGTGCTTGTACCTTTGTGGTTGAGCATGGTTGGGAGATGTCCGTCTTGTCAATGTAAGGATGAACTGAGGTGTCATCTTGCCTAACCCACCTATCGTACAACCACTCGACCGTTGTGTGGGCAACGGCTTAGCATAAACCCCACTAGTTGTCCTGCTAGCCAAAAGGAGAGCGGGTGAGCAACGGGAGATCATGGAGAAGGGATACGACCTGTGTGAGTTATATCCTGGTTATGACTTTGTTGATAGGTCATTGCCCCCATGGTTGCTTCCGTGTTGGCTAGTTAGATTCAACTAAGGTGGGTAATGGCTTTGTTAGGATCCGCCGCGATATTAAGGTGTTCGTAGTGCGGTACCCTACTTATGGGTAAAGTGTACAACCTCTGCAGAGTATAAAGTCTATTCGAATAGCCGTGTCCACGGTATTGGACGAGTTACGGCATGGTCACTTCAATAGACATTTTGGGATGATTGGTTTTGTGGCGTGAGTTATTTTGAAAGTGCCCGGCAGTTGTGCAGTGAGCTACTGTGGATGAGGAGTCCGGTAGTATTAAAACTTGGATCCTTTGTGTAGGATCGACCCCACTTATTATTCGATTACTATAGAAATATCTTGAGAAAACTTTTTTATTAAATGAACCCTTGCGTGTGTAAAACCTCGCTTTATCGCAAATGAACCCTAGCCTCCTCCTTGATATATCCATGCATGATCTTTATTATTCCCCTCCGCGGGTGTGGTTGGACTTGTTGAGTACGTATGTACTCACTCTTGCCTAGTTTTTACAGAGGAGGATCCGAACTACGTCCCTGAAGACGTCGAGTAGGTCGCCGTCCTGCACCCAATCTTGCCTGTGGTTCAGGGTCTCCACAGGAAACTTACCATGGCGCAAAACTCTGATGTTATCTTAGATTTCGTTGGTACTTTGGTTTGGTTTGTAGTCCTTATGTTGTCCCTCTTGACAGTGGCGCTTCAGTGCTCGCTATCTCGACGGTTTGTACGGTAATGAACCATGTAATGTAATAAATATGTTATCAGTCTCCTGGGACTGATATTTGTATCATATTTAGTCACCTATGTTGAGGGGACGCTTCAAAGATGAACCAAACATCACAAAAGTTCAGTATTTAAAATTTCAATATTGCGTTCATACACTCCACTAATAAAATATTGTAAATGTTTTAATCAGCCTTGGAGCTTCTTTGTGATTTTTTTTTGGGGGCGGGGGGACCCAAGATAGTAGTTGAATATTTAAATATTAAACTTCATGTCCAATCGCCCACAATCCACACTACGAAATTTCCATGAAATGTCAAAAAAAAGTTGTTATTGACCTAACTAGTCTATGAACTATTTTGTATAAATTGGAGATCTTGGATATATAGGTACGTAGGACCTAACCGAAATTTGGGTATTTGAATTTTTAAACTCGACTTTTCACACTATACCTTTTGAAAAAGTTACATTAAACTGTGAAAAAAATTGTTGTAGATGAATTAGTAAGTAGCCTAATTTTTAACCTCGCTTTCGCAATATAATTCTTTGTACAAAATTACATGGAATTCATAGCGGGTAAATCAGCGAGACAAGTGTTGATGAACACACATATGCAGTCCATCACCAAATTAGCATCATAAGCAATCCCAACTACTCCAAGGTTCCGGGCATGGAGATGGCTGGGGCAAATTGGGCTCTTTTCAGAAGGATTCTAGTCTAGTAGCGACACTCACATCGAGGAGTCAATATCAACACACAAAAAGGGTCGCCTGGGATGACACTGCGAATTGGACTTATTTTCGAAGGATCTAACGACGCTCACGTCGAGACGAGAACATTCTCCAAACACAAGAAAAGGCGACGGCAGCCAGTACCACACACACAACTGACCCACGCGACCGCACGAAGAGAGGAGAGCCCACCCGCGCGGCGCCAACCATGTCGTCCGCTGCGGCGCCGGATCAGCCGCCGCGCCCCGTGCGCTTCGGCATCCTGGGTTGCGCCTCCATCGCGCGCAAGCTCGCGCGCGCCATGCTGCTGGCCCCCGGCGCCGCCGTCGCCGCCGTGGGGAGCCGCTCCGAGGAGAAGGCCCGCCTCTTCGCCGCCGACAACGGCCTCGACGTCGCCGCCACCCGCCTCCACGGGACCTACGAGGCGCTCATCGACGACCCGGACGTCGACGTCGTCTACCTCCCGCTCCCCACCAGCCTCCACGTGCGCTGGGCCACCGCCGCCGCCGCGCGGGGCAAGCACGTGCTCCTCGAGAAGCCCACCGCGCTCTGCGCCGTCGACCTCGACGCCATCCTCGCCGCCTGCGACGCCGCAGGGGTCCAGTTCATGGACTCCACCATGTGGATGCACCACCCGCGCACCGCCAAGATGCGGGAGCTCGTCGACGACAAGGACGCCATCGGCGACATCAAAGTGGTGAGTTGAGTTCTCCAAACCTTCTTGCTCGAGTTGAACGGAAATTGGAAATGACTAATTTCAATTTCAGTTACCAGTAAGAAATACCAAGAAAAGGATGTTTAGAGAAAGAAACTAAGACAACATTTTCTTTTTCCCTATTGTTAATGCCGTCTAGAATCGAGTGATTTGCTTGTTTATAAACAAACTGTCGGTTGCCACAACTTGCCAGTGTGTGATAAGATTCCCTGGGGGCTGGGGTACTGTATCTTATTATGGTTTGTCGTTGTATCTGACATAGCTTGCTTGCTGCTTCTACTTAACAGTAACAAATACCTTGAACTTCGGGAAGTACCATCGGCGCGCTCTTACTACTGAAAGCTTTTACTGGACTGAGTTATCCTTGGCTCTGACACAAGCCAAAATGTCGCAACTTAGTTATGCAAGATAAACGAATTAATAATTTTCAAATTTCGTAACAACCAATCAATGGTGAACTAAAGATTATTGAGAAGTATCTTTTTTATTTCTATAAATGGTGCTCTTATCACCCGCATAAAAATGTTCTCACAGAAACCATTGAACATGTAACCTGACAATAATCGACACTGCAACAAGCATACAGCAGATAGCTATTCCTTTTCAGGCAATACAACAGATAAATGTTAAAGCCTTTTGCCACAAACTAAAAATAGAACCATGATAAACTGGCAAGGTACTCCAACGCAACATAAATGATACTAGAGCTAGGAAAGACTTATCAGGTACCTTTCTATGTCTCCGTGCCATGTTGGCTACGACAATCAAATGGCGACTTTCTGTATCTAGCTACGTGGAAACACTATCTTGTTTGAAATTTAGATTCTGTTAATCTGTTCCTTTCTCCAAGATACATTAAAGGTCCCTGTCCATGTGATTTTTTTATAACCAATAAACAGATAAACCCATAAGCCATTATTGATCAAGTTACACGACCAATATATCCTTGTCTCATTGACCAATTTGGTTAGATGAAGCATAGCGACATTTCGTTGCTAGCACTTGGGTACCATATTGTTTCAGATGTAGAATTCGTTTCTTCTGTTGCTCATTCGAAAACATCTTTGAAGCCATTCTTGTGAAGGTCTAACGCAAACAGTAAACCATTACATATATGCACACCCATAACCCATCGACCATATGGTGGTTCACCACTCTGCCTTTCTTTCTCAGGTCAATGGGACTGATAAATTGTGTTACTAGTTCTATGCATAAATACTCCACTATGCTTAAGATGATGCCATTTTTACGAGTATGTGAATGACTTTTTTTTGCTACACGGTTCAAAATTTTGTTACTGTTGAGTGGTAACAAGTTGAAGGCCGGCATGTTATCCTGAATAACCATACACATGTCATATCATGGCATAGGAAAATTGTAAAATGGAAATGATAAGCCAGCAAAGGGCTTTGGAATTAATTCAGCCTGCTGGCGCAGCTTTTAGTAGCTTTGTTTAGAGGATGATCTTCTCCATGGTCTCACAAAGGATGTTGGGCAGTTGAGCGAACCATATTTCAGGATGCTGGAGTTGTTTAGATTGTTCAATTCTCTTTTCTTGTTTATTGCATCACGGTTGTGTTGTTGCTATATAACAAGAGGTGTAATGCTTGAAGGCTTGGCCATGTAACAATAGTGTGTCTTTATTTTAAGACCAAAGTGACCTAAAGCTGCTGAATATGTTGCAGATGTTCAGTAGAGTAATCTTGTTAAAAATGGAGTCCCTAGGTGTACTCTTGTCCAAAAGGGTTAGCACAGCTCGTACTGTCTGCCCCTTCAACTCTATATACATGTATGTCATACCATCTCATTCTTAACTAGAAGTTGGTCTTATCTCATTGTCATCGAGGTATAGCATCAGAAGTTTTTTAAGTAGTACCTTATTAGCTATTAAGACTAGTTAATCTCTTTCTCATCTAATGGTGTGTCCTCTTCTGATTACATTTCCAAAAGGAAATTGTCACGACTTTAGAATGATGAAGGCTTGAAAAGAACGAAGCAATAAAGAAGCAATTGAACAACTTAGTTTTCTTTTTGAAGGCGAAATGTTAACTAGAAGAATCTTTATCTGATTCTGCAAAATTGGTTAAGAACCTACTTCTGTGATTACCCTATCCTTTCACTGTTGGTCAGTATTTCTTCATTAGGCCTACAATTAGGTGAAATTGTGTGGTGATCATTGTTTTCTTGAAGTCCATGTGTTTAACAAGTTCTGTCTATTGGTATGGCTTTCTGTCTTGTTAGCTATCATAGTTTCATCAAGGTGAATGCACATAAAAAACTTCAACCACTAGAAGCAGAAAAGGGGCTGGCTGTAGTCATCTGACCTCTTAGCACAAACTAATATATGAACTGCGAAGCATTTATGAAATGTTATGGGTTAACATGCATAGCTTGGAATGGTGTTTTATTTGACTCAAAACTGTTTGATTCCACTTCATTTCTTATGTCCTCCAAAGCTTTGTAGGTTAACAAAGTTCATTGGTTCTTCTTTTGGTGCAGGTAAACAGCGTGTTCAGCTTTCGAGCTAATGAAGATTTCCTCCAGAATGACATCAGGGTAAAGCCAGACCTAGATGCCCTGGGCGCACTCGGCGATATCGGGTGGTACTGCATCCGTGCAATCTTGTGGGCTGTTGACTACGAGCTGCCCAAGACCGTGATTGCACTGCGTGATCCTGTCAAGAACCGATCTGGTGTGCTACTTGCCTGTGGTGCGACATTGTACTGGGCGGATGGCAAGACCGCCACCTTCAACTGCTCCTTTCTCACCAATCTTACCATGGACATCACCTTGGTTGGCACGAATGGCACTCTCCATGTCACTGATTTTGTCATCCCGTATGAAGAAAAGTCTGCAGAGTTCAGTGTGGCTTCGAAGTCAAATTTTGCTCCACTCCACATTGGATGGGATCCACTTCCAAGCAAGCACGTTGTCACGACAGACCTGCCGCAGGAGGCCCTCATGGTGCAGGAATTAGCGAGGCTTGTGCAGAACATCCGGGATGCTGGTGGCAAGCCTGAGGGGAAGTGGCCGGCTATCACCAGGAAGACGCAGGTGGTGTTGGATGCAGTGAAAGCTTCGATTGACAAGGGGTCTGAGCCAGTTGTGATTGCCAACTAAATGGCACAAACAACTGCTCGTCCTGGTGAAAATTCTGTACGCAATGGCTTGCACTTGATATATATTTACTCTACTTATTATATTCCTCTATCCTACACGAGACCATTACTTGTAATAATCTGTCAAAGGAGAAAGTTGCAACGTATCAAGTCAGACGTGATTTCGGATATTTGTAGTAGTGTGTGGGCAGATGGAATCTCTAAGTTTCCACTGAGGGCATGGCCCGGCTGCCAAAAGTTGCCAATGCAAAAGGAATTTCAGAGATCAGATACCAGCTCCTGGTTCCTGCTGCATTGCTGCGAGTTAATGTAGCCGTGTTGTCTGTCTTCTAAAGTATGAATAATACACCAAGCATAATACCTCCAAGCATCCAATACATTACATGGATCAATATATTTCTCGATTCGTTATGAAAAGTTATTTCGTCTTGTTTAATTGAATATCTTATATTATTGATCTACATATTGATAGACCAAAACTAAAATGATTGATAAAATCACATGACTTATATATATTTAGGATCAAAATGAATACCTCCAAGATTTGGATCTTAACTAGCAAATACTCCCTTCCTCCCAAAATGCAATTTATTCTAGGAATTTTATGATATATTAACAAGAAAATAAAATAACCATATTTATCTCTATTTATCACCCATATTAGGTACTAATTAATTCTTACATGCACATGCAGTTTTTAAATAGGGTAAAATAATTTGTTTTTTGGGTTAAATTTGAGTGCTATAAATAATTTTTTTTAGGACAGAGGGAGTATGTCTCTACATTGCTATTGGGGATATGGTAAAGCATCTTGCATATTTATGTAAATAGCATCAGTGCATTATTGAATTCCACGTGTAACATCATTGTTCAAAAATCTTTCAAATAAAATTTTGACCTCTAATGCTTCTTGACGCTTTTGATACATATCACTAAACCTCCGTAAAAAAAATCTCTACGCCATCCTTCGTGGCAATGGCTTGACCCAAATGATGATATATGATGACACCACAGCCCACCATGTTAACGTGCGTCCCCATCATACTATGGCGCGCAGCCCACTCTGTTAGCTTGTGTCCCCATCGCCAGCTTCCTCGCATGGTTGCCTTGTGAGTATCATCTCTGTATCTGTGGCGTGCTCTTCTTCCTCCACAAAACAATCCGCGTCTACCCCCACCCTTCCCCTTCCCCTCTTGTCGAGCCTCCTCCTAGCTCACTTGCTATTTAGCGACCTCTATTCCGAGTTGAATGAGACTTCAATCCTGAGACGAGTTTCGTCCACTTCTAATTTCACATCTGATGAGAAGTTTAATAAGTTTAATGAACTAAAGTCAATGTCAGATCAAGGAAACGGTCCGCTCTTTAGAAGTAAGTAAAGATGTGTGGGTCCAAATCTTAGTCCAAGCGTATGAAATATAGAAATTTTAAATAAACGGGGATAATTATGGAACACCAATTTTGTTGTTTTTTGTTTGAAACCAACTTAATTATTATTCTAAACCAGGCACCCATAGATCGACATCCAAATATTTATAAGTTGGAGGAGTTGTCTTGAGCCAAGGCTTATAATGGTAAATGATTATAGAAGAATCAATGGGTTTAAGCACTTCAAAAATGATCTCACCTGCAGCCAAAATAATAAATTTGATTTTAAATAAAATGCATCTACCATACATGAAGTTATATTATTATTTCACTTTGATCCAACAAGTTGCAAATCTTGCACCCACCATACACTAAGTTGTTTGATGTGTTTATATACAATCCATTATATACACTAATGATGCGTATTCTGCAGATGTGGCATGCTAACAAAGATATGAAAGGGTCTAAGTGCATTTTGGAAAGATAGAGGATATAAAATACAAATTTGACATGTTGTAGAGAAACTCCTGCGCATGTCATCTCCAATCACAGGCTTCCCCTCCTAGCAAAATCTATGGGTTCTACTTGTACAACATACTTTAAGCATTGATACGGAAAAGGAGTTTTGTTCCTATAGCCAACCTAATTGAAGCCAAACTTGTATAGTTATTTTGCATCTAAAAGGACCAATGAAACATCTTTCCTCTCCAAAGGAAAAGTATAAAGGAAAATTTTATATGTTGCTGGCATTCCTGGATGATAATCGAGCCTCATATCCAATTCTAGTTGGTACATAATTCACGGACTCTAACCGCATGACATATGTGGCTAGATTAACCGTAATGAGAAGGAAGGCCTCAGCACGGGCGGAGTTGGACCAGCCCAACGCCTAGGGCCGCTCCATGGGCCGATGGCGCAGGCTGAACTAGACCCTCATGCTACAGTGTGCTACAGTGTGGAGGAAATGGGCTGACGCCTAGGGCCATGGCCCTAGTGGCCCTACTCTTTCCTCCGCCACTGGGCTTCAGTGTTCACGTAGCCATGGTCCAACCATGTGGGAAGCGGAACAATCTTCACTCGGTCCTTCTCGACTGAGTTGATCAAGAATGAAACCATACAGCAGAGTGTTTTCCGCATAAAGATTGATGCAAAGACGTCATGCTCAGCAAATGTGCCCTTAATCCCTTTAGAATTCATCCTCAGCACACAATCTGGCACAAGATTTCGCCGGTACACCACTTTAGATCGTAGGCCACTGTATTTGCAACTTAATGTATCATATTGCTACGTCTGCAACTTGTTGGATTGAAGTGAAATAGTGATACAACTTCACGTATTTCACTTAATTATACTACAATCCCTAATTTTATTTCACCTCTATTCGTGGATCAACTTATTAATACTACAATCCCTAATTTTACCATACAGGAGGGTTATGTAACATTTCTATGAGGCCGATTCAGATAGGAGGTTGAGGCAAACCCAATATTGGAAGAAACAAAAGAGCATACTATATATATAACAAGCACTGAATGAGAACTAGGCCCACAGGCCGTCAATTGTTGAATAGACCGAGCAGTAAAGAAACAGCAAATGGCACACATCTAAAAATCGACCAATGCAGGCCCACGAATGATAACAACCGCAAATACAAAGAGGTGAGTGGTGGTTGCCTTGAGAGCTCTTCCAAACAACCGCAGATGACTTTCCAATTAAAGCTGTTAACTAACCAAACCTACAATATGCACCTCAACGAAGTAAACCATGGAAATGAAATAAACAGGAAATTAAACTTGGGATGGGAAAATCAGATAATTAAATCTGCATGCATCTTATATAGAGAAATTTATTTTGGAAATTCGAGAGCTAGCATTTCTTTCACGCATATTCATTCAGAATAATATCATTTTCACATGTCAGCTGGAAAATAGTGCTATGTAGGGATTTGAAACAAAGGAGAAACACACCATTAGTGGCAAGTAGCAAAATACCGACGAATCAGCTCACGCCACCTCAGCCTCCCATGGATCAAAGAGCCAACAAACTACAGCAAACCGACATAAAACTGCCCGGGGCAACGACCAGGGATCAGAGGGCCCACTTACTAGCCACCCTGCCAAAGGTGCTGGCCAGAGGCGGTTAGGGAGGTTCGGCTGAACCACCAGTTCAGCCGAACTAGCTCTACGCTGCCTCACTTGCTGCTTGCACGTGGCAGCTTCCTCTTCCCAAAGGCGGTTCTGCATGCTTGCACATGTTTCACCAGCCAGGAACCGCCTTACCAAAGCTATAAATATAAGGGGAGGGGCTCCAAATTAAGACACAACTCAAGTTGCTCATTCTCTCATTACTATCTTGTTTAGTCCATAGGCGAGAGGAGTTTAGGCTGAAGTAGCTCTTCTTCGGTTCCCAAAGGTTGCTAGGATTCTTTGTATGACTTTATTTCTTACCTTCCTTTGTAATCCTCGGATATACTTAATAGTTATCTCCTTGATTTACATATTCCCATTGTTCATATTCTGTGACGTTAGATGTATGCTCTATGATTAGTTTTATTCATACCCTATACCTTGCATGATTAGATGAGTAAATCTAGTGCCATGGCACCAGTTCCGGTATTCGAATGTTTACTCTAGTATGATGTCTATCGATCCGGAGGGGTCGGGGCTCCCCGCAGGATACTAGAGTAACACTTATTAATGCATGCATGGTGCTTGGGTTAATCAAGTGCTGTTGGATGTCGCTTTATCCCACGGTTTGTAGAGGTAGGCAGCAGGTGGTGACAGCCTTGTCCGTCCTCCGTAATTCTCCACGTTCGGATAGAGGGTAGGAGGTCTATAAAGTAATCGAGTTGGCTAGTGGCTCCTCTGCCAGTCATGTGCAGTTCTCCTGGTAGTGCTTGGGAATCTAGAGCTGAGGCTTAATCATGTGTATTTGTTTAATATAAGCTGTATTTCAAGATAGAAGTACATAAGTCCAGTAGTTCTCTTCTTCCTTTCTCCCTGCATTTGCCTATTCATGAGTTTGAGCTTGAGTTAACTTGTGTGTCATACTGCCTCATTATCCATAGATTATATTTATCCCTATTTGTACAATTAACTTATCTATACAATACCCGAGATTACTCACAGGTAAAATGCTTCAATGATATTCAGTGCGCTTGCGGATTTATCTGTGACCGTAACAAATACCAACAAGTATTTTTGATGCCGTTGCCAGGGAAGGCACGGGTTAAAAAAAAATAGCTGAAGTCCTTGATTAATCTCTTAATTGGTATTCATTGCCCAAACTGGATAACTTGGCTTTGTTTTCTCTTTTATGATAACTTGGCTTTGTTTTCTCTTTTATGTGAAAATAGGGTAGTGTATGACTGGTTTCAACCTGCCGCAGAACTTCACCATGCATCCGCAAAACTTCAAACTCTCCTTTTGATCGAGGAGAGTTTGACTCCACGCTGTACCTCCTCAGATCTCACTCTCGACAACCGAAAACAGTTGTTGACGCTCGTTGCCGACCAATTTCAACCGTCAAACCCTGCATAAAAATACAAAAATAACAAAGGCCAACACTAGTATAGGGTGTTTATCTAACAAATTCCACAAGTGCTGGTCTAAATACGTATGCAGGTGTGTTTGAGCTAAAAATGCATGAAAAGAGCAAGCAAGATCCAAGGTGCAAAAGCGTCGACCAATCAGAATGCACCGTTTGGCTTCACACAGATCAAAGGGCCCACCAGAGCAGGAAACCATCTTAAGTTAGCGCCAAATCACCTGCCATGGACTAGAGTGTCGGTGTTTAACCGGCCGCCCACCGAGGGATATACCTAAGGTGGTAAGTTTTGGGTGAGGAGACGCCGAGATCAGGAACTCGAAGGTGCAAGGAACACAAAGCTTAGACAGGTTCGGGCCGCAAAGCGCGTAATACCCTACGTCCTGTATGGTGGTTTGTATTGCCTTTGGTGTAGATTGATCTAGAGATCTTGTTTTGAGAGGGGTCCTTGTCCTCCCTTATATGTCCGAGAGGGTAGGGTTACAAGAATCCTAACCGATATCAGCTAAGGAATCGTACCAGAACATATCTCTAGTAGATTTCCTCTGTATCGGTTAGTCTTACCTCCTATTCATACGGGATAAATAAGAGATAAACGAGATAAATAAGAGATAAGACAGGCTTAATCTCTTAAACCTCTTTAAACTTCGTTATGTACCCAGTCCCGTGGCCCCGGGTCTGACATAGAGGGCCCACCTGCCAACCTCCTGCCTGAGGATAAGGTCGGTTAGCAGCTTGGCTAGGTCGGCTGAACCACTAGTTCGATCAAAATAGCCTTGGCACCACCACCTTACTCCTTGCACGTGGCACCTCCCCATTGGTCCTCAATGTCGGTTCAAGAAAGCTCCTGCTATTTTCCCGATCGTAGCACCCATGGACACACCTATAAATATGAGGAGATGGGTGTAGAATTAAGACACACAACACATTTGTTCTCTCTTGCTCTCTCACTCCCAAATCTGAGCTCTAGGCTCATTCTAGAGGTGTTAGGAGATAGGGAGAGAGTGAGGGGAAGTTGGGGAAGTGCTAGGTCTGTTGGCACTCTCCTCCAACTTGTACCTCGATGAATGCTTATCAATCAAAGTAAGTGTTCATGACTTCTTTTGAGCTTTAGTTTCTTAGTTAAGTAATAGTTCTAGTTCCTTAGTTGTTTACCAGATCGATAGTTCACTAGTTTAGTGGGTGCTCTAGTATAAGACTCCTGATAGAGATGGATGTTCTTGGCCAAGGCTAGAGTTAGTAAACGATAGTGTAGACGTGATGTCTAGACTAGACTTTACTTGTTGGTTGTGTTATATCCCATGGTTAGATGAGGTAGGTAGCAGGTGGTGACCGCCTTGTCTACTTAGCGTAACCCTCCCCATTCGGATATATCATAGTGCCGTATTACTGGAGCATACCAGGTTTTATCCAGGGAGAAGCCAGTAGCCCAAAGTAAACAATTAGGATAGTTCTATCTTACCTCAGATTCCTAGCCATAGGAATCCTCTCTGCTCCTCACCTCTAGCCAGTGTGGTGTTCTTGGATGAACCTTAACCTTAGAGAATATACCCACATTCCTCAGTGGATACGATACCCTGGAATACTCCTAGGTGAAAGCTACAATGGTATCTGTGTGCTTGCAGTTTTATTTGTGATCGTTAAAACACACAACAAGCTTTCTGGCGCTGTTGCCGAGGAACGATAGCTGTATCTCTTCGGACCTAGTTCGTCCTTGTATCTCTTTTTCATTTTCTTTGATTCTATCTCTACCCCTCTATCCATGGAGCAGCCATCCATTCAACAGCTCTCCGCACCTAAAGGCGAATTTTGTGAGCCACCATTTTCTTCTGATCCAATTCTTTCATCTGGCTACAAAATCAGCCCTATACATAGCCAAGGTTTAGGAACATTCCTTTGCAGGGTGCGACAATAAAAATCCTTACCATCATCTGCGCGAATTCGAGCAAGTGTGCTCATGTCTGAAAATTTCAGGCATGACACATGAAACTCTCAAGTGGAAGTTGTTTCCCTTCTCTCTTATAAAGTCGGCGAGGCGATGGTACACAACTAACATAAGAAGTGCGAACAGGGATTGAATAACTTGAGAGATCGGTTCTATCTTGCATTCTTTCCACTCTCCCATGTTTGTGCCTTGCGAGCAGAAATGCTAACCTTCCGTCAGAAAGAAAAGGAATCCATCGGTGCAGCTTGGGCCAGATTGTCCCTTCTAGCTCAATCTGGTCCTGACTTGTCTCAACTCGATCATTTGTTACTTCAACATCTCAACATGGGTCTGAGCGAGGAAGATGCGCACTACCTCGATGTCACCGCCAGAGGTTCGTTCTCACATAAGACTCCAGCTAAAGGAAGGGAAATCCTCAACAAAATCATGGAGAAGACTTCCTTTGTCTGCAAACGTGAGCCTCCTCGGGTAGAACTAGAGGGACATCATGAGAAACCTTTAGCAGCCAAATCCTAATCATCAAACACCCAAACCTTAAATTTGACTCTTAAATCCTTTCATGATCCTAAACCTGAAAACACCATAGGAAGAGGAAGATCTCTTTGAAGATTTTGGAAACACCTCGAACTATCTTTGTCAAAAGAGGCCACCGGTCCCCGTCACTCCTCTGGAGCCATACGAGAAGAAATTCCTTCAAGAAACCATCAAGGAGTTGACGACCTTAATGAGTGATGAATGGTTAAGAGAAGGAGAGTCATCCTCAGCACCTCTTCAAATCAGCTATCCTTCTTCTTTCATTCGGTGCCGCATAAGGGACCAAAATTGAAAGCTCTCTATAACCCTGTCGTTGGAGCTAATATTATGTCAGATAATTTTGCGCTAGCCTTCCTATGCGGCGAAGCTCTAGCCCTGACAGGCAGAACCCTTAGGGGGCCTTCAGGCTCTCTCGTAGGAAGTTATGGGGTGATCCAGAATGTGTCCAAGACACAAGGATGTTAAGGTGAGTCTAGATTTCCACATGTTCGAAGTTCCCAACTTCAACATCTTGATAGGATATCCCATCGAGAAGCTTCTCACTGATGTACCACACTTAGGGAACCTTAGCATCAGATTGGGAAAAGAAACTCTCGCTGTTCCAATTACTTAAACAACAAATTCAGCAGCAAACATCTCTCCCATCATAGAGCCGATAGAGGAAGTGCTGGACATAAATCCCTTGGACTCACCGGAATCAACTCTCTAAAAAGAAGCTAAAGAGTTTATCCTGGAAGAGGAAGATTCTGATGAAGTTCTTGAACTTCTAGAGTTTGAAAATCAACACGACCCCCGATCGAGCTGAAACCACCACCTTCTAGGCTCCTATATGCCTTCCTGAACAGCGATGTAGAATCTCCCGTGATCATTAGTGATAAACTCTCAGAAGAGGAGACCTCAAGTCTCATCACTGTTATAGAAAAGCATCGGGCCGTTCTCGGTTACACCCTCCCGGACCTCAAGGGCATCAACCCTACCCTTTGCACTCATTGTATTCCCATCGATCCTACCATGGCACCTTCTAAGGAAACCCAAAGAAGGTTAAACAACGCGATGCGCGAGGTTCTGAAGAAGGAGGTCCTGAAACTCCTACATGTTGGGATCATTTATCCCATTCCATATAGCGAGTGGGTAAGTCTGGTCCAGGTAGTTCCCAAGAAAGGAGGTATGACAGTCGTGGAAAATAGCAAGAATGAGCTGATTCCACAACGAACCATCACAGGATGGAGAATGTGTATCGACTACAGAAAGCTAAACAAGGCCACAAAGAAGGACAATTTCCCGCTGCCCTTCATCGATGAGATACTAGAAAGGTTAGAAAAACACTCCTTTTTTTTCTTTGATGGCTACTCTGGTTATCATCAGATCCCCATCCATCCTGACGACCAAAACAAGGCTACGTTCACGTGCCCCTATGGGACCTATGCCTATCGAAGGATGTCATTTGGGTTGTACAATGCACTCACATCGTTCGAAAGGTGCATGATGTCCATCTTCGTGGACATGATCGAAGATATTATGAAAAAAGACAACTTCTCGGTTTATGGTAAGACCATCAACCATTGCCTTAGAAACATGGACAGGGTCTTGCAGAGTGCCAAGAGAAGGATCTGGTGCTAAATTGGGAAAAATGCCACTTCATGGTCCGAGAAGGCATCGTTCTTGGACATTCGGTGTCTGAGAGAGGTATAGAGGTAGATAAGGTGAAGATCGAAGTCATTGAAACAACTACCGCCTCCCACCAATGTGAAAGGAGTCTGAAGCTTCTTCAGCCACGCAGGATTCTACTGGCGCTTCAGTGGTAACTTCTCTAGTATCGCTAGACCCCTTACAAGCCTTTTAGTTAACGATGTTCTTTTCCGCTTCAATGATGAGTGCCTAAAAGCCTTTGACACTATCAAGAGGGCACTCATCTCAGCTCCAATCATTCAACCCCCGGATTGGAAGCTACCCTTTGAGATCATGTGTGATGCTAGTGATTATGTGGTGGGGGCCGTACTTGGGCAAACCAAGGATAAAAAGTATCACGCGATCGCTTATGCTAGAAAGACACTAACAGGAGCTCAGCTCAACTACGCCACTATAGAAAAAGAGCTCCTGGCAGTAGTCTTTACGATAGACAAGTTTGGATCTTACTTAGTGGGGGCAAAGGTCATTATCTATACCAATCACGCTGCTTTGAAATACCTCCTCACTAAGAAAGATGCTAAACCACGGCTCATATGATGGATTCTTCTACTCCAAGAATTTGACCTGGAAATTAAAGGATAAAAAGGGAGTAGAAAACTCGGTAGCAGATTATTTATAGCATATGAATATCACTAACATGTAGGAACTCCTGATAAATGACTTCCTCTAAGACGACATGCTACTCAAGGTAACAGCTTCAAACCCCTGGTATGAAAATATTGTGAATTTTATGGTTTCAGGGTACGTACCACCAAGAGAATACAAAATGAAGCTGGCATATGAAAGCAGACGCCATCTATTGGATGAGCCATATTCGTAGCAGATGGACTACTATGAAGGTGTGCTCCCACAACAGAAGGGATCTCATTGAGAAATGTCATGCAGCACCATATGAAGGGCATTATGGTGTGTTTTGCACACAAGCAAAGATCTAGCAGAGTGGTTTCTATTGGCCCACAATGTATGAAGACACCAAGGATTTCATTCAAAGGTGTCACAATTGCTAGAAGCATGGGCGAATCTCAGCTCGCGATGCCATGCCACTAACTTACAATCTTCAAGTGGAACTCTTTGATGTATGGGGCATTGACCACATGGGACTTTTTCCAAAGTCTCACAACTGCGAGTATATATCTCGATCGCTATGACATCTCCAAATGGGTGGAAGCTATGCCATGTAGGGCTGTTGATGCTAAGCATGCCTGGAAAATGTTTCAAGAGGTGATCTTTCCAAGGTTTGGAACACCACAGATGGTAATAAGTGACGGGGGTCGCATTTCATTGATACAGCCTTCCAAAACTTCCTCAAGGAACTAGGGACCATGCACAACATTGCAACTCCTTATCATCCTCAAACAAGTGGTCAGGCAGAAACATCAAACAAGAAAATCAAGAATATTCTACAAAAGACCATCAATGAGATGGGCAAGGCATGGAAGCCAAAGCTAGCGGATGCTCTATGGGCATATCGTACAGCATACAGGACTCCCATCGGCATGTCACCCTATCAGCTTGTTTATGGGAAAACATGCCATCTACCCATTGAGCTGGAGCATAGACACGCTGGGCTATTCAAAAATGGAATATGGACCTCAACCAATCTGGAGAACATAGGAGGATGCAGATATCAAAACTAAAGGAATGGAGGGACAAAGCCTATCATAGTGCCACATTATACAATGAAAGAACCAAGAGATGGCACGACAGGAGGCTAAATTCAATGGTCTTCAACTCAGGAGATAAGGTATTGCTTTTCAATTTCAAGGTAAAACTATTCAGTCATGGGAAGCTATGAAGCAAGTGGCTGGGACCATACCTCTTCGTCAACACTTTAACTCATGGAGACATAACAATCCAAGATGATGAAGGTAAAATTCACAAGATAAATGGCCATCGCTTGAAACTTTTCTTAGATCATGATACAACTATTAAAGAGGATATAGACTCAATCGAACTGGTTCATCACAAATATATGCTTGATTAAGAGCTTTATAGGCCAATACCAACAGAAAGCCCCATGTATATACCTTCTAGAACTCTCCTTGTGCTACCTAGAAAAGACCGAGGCCAGCTAGGCCCAGCCCAGTTCGGCCGAACTAGGTTTGGTGCCTCAGCCGCCCAACCTTGGCAGGCCAGGACTCTACCCTTTGTAGCGCTCATGCATGGCCGCCCCAAGGTTTCTTGACAAGGAATTAGGGTTTAACCAAACCTCTCTAAACTGATCCATAACCCTTCTTTCTCCCCATCTTTTGCATATACTCCTACACCTCCAACCCACGAACACCTCCTTTGCACTTCCTAGAAAGCAATGGCCGCAGGGAAATCATGTCGTTCGTCAACATCGACACCTTCAAGAATCCAGTTGAAGCTCCCATGCCAGCCAACAGTCCCAACTCTCCCAGGACCTTCATGGAGGAGGTCCATTCAATCACCATGGCACCCCACACCCTCACATGAGGGGCTGCAAAAAATAGGAGGCCGAGGGGCGCCAGACCTGGGTCGGCCGAACCCATGGTTTGGCCGAACCATAGGTAGGGCCGCTCAGCTTCCTGTTCTGGTGGACTTGAGTCTTCACTAAGAGGAGATCAGAGGGAGGGGGATCGGGGTCAGAAGCCACGCAGATGACACTCCAGGGCAGTTCTCGATACTATCACGGTTAAACTCTTCCAAGATGAGAACACTCCAGGGCCATGGTTAAAACCGGATGAGGAATATGTGGGATCGTTGATAGACAAGTATGAAGATGTCATCTGCCACAACTGCAGGAGAGAGAAGATATCTCCAGATGATCTACCCCTGCAGCCATTCCTCAAAATATGGGGAGTACGTCCGCCAGCTAAGAAGGAGGACAAGGACAAGGGCCAGCTGATTGTCACACTCGGTTTTGGAAAGGAACCGAATGCATCTCATATGTGCGCTAGTATCAAGTTCCGCACATATGATAGACTATACAAGTGTATACTCGAAGCAATGTCATAACGAAATAGAGTATTATAGTACTTTATTACATGACCGAAAGTCTTAATCTTAGGCGAATAAATAAACATTTATAACTAGCAGCGGACTTCAACTTCAGAAGCAGATGACTGGGAGACATACGCCTAGAACTCCTCAAGATCTTTAGGGAACTCCGGACAATTATCTTGTTCTGAGCAGCATTGGTTTTAATAAAGCAAGCGTGAGTACACTTATGGTTGGTACTCAGCAAATGGAGTAAATTATATGACATGCAAGGCCAAAATCAAGGATAAGCTGACATGGTTTGACTGCGATAAGCATTTTTAGTTGATCAAGTTTTATTTAGCAAACATTAGCTAAATATAAGTATATACCAACCCTTAAATAAATAAAAGAGATAAGATAACAACAATAAATAAAGAACATCAATTTAGATCATCTTCAAGTTCAATTATCATGTGAGGGTCAAAGCCGCTCGTAACCGTGAGCACGGCTGATATATCAGTTTTCACTCTGCAGAGCTTGTACACTTTACCCACAACTCGTGTTTCCCTTAACGCCCGGGTTTGCAAGGCCCTTAAACACTTCCAAGGTGAGTGGCAGGGATTCACTTCGAGGCCTTTACAAAGATTCCCTAACTTGCAACGGTCCGCTAAGATTTCAGGCCGCAGTGGTCATAACTCTCCCTAATGAGGCGGTACCTTAGCCAAGGACCATAAAAAAGCCTCCAAGAGGACCGAACTATACCACATCAACGCACTCCCTCTTGCCCTTTCGGTAAGACCATTACAAGCTAAAGTTTCTAATTAATTAGCCAAGACCAGAGCCATGTAGTATTGTGGTTGCACTATTTTCCTGGGTGGTTCTCCATGTTCCAATTAATGCAATGATCTTGAAGTTATTACCAATAAAGTGTTCCAGAACATGAAGTTAAACCAGTGTAGCATAATTTTCAGGTTATTCAACCAAAAATCTAAGTAAAAGCAACTAGCATAGCTAGAACATAAATAAAACAACCCTGGTTTAATCAAGGAAGTTCAAAGAAACTAGGCACATCTTTAGTTTGGGATCCATCATATTATAGACTCATGCATGCAAATAAAGTAAATATGAGGTATTTAGAAAGTTATTAGGATTGCAATATGATCAAGGACCACTTGCCTTCGTCAAAGTACTGGTGCTGCTCAGGAACGTCTTCAAAGTCTTGCTCTTGTGGACCCTCGAACTGCGCACCATCTATCGTAACACACAAGTACATAGAAACAAACAAGTACAATAAATAAGAAATAGTACACCAAACAATATAAACAGAGCAAAATGATGTTATAAAGCTACTGTACATGTCGCAAGGTCGCGTGAGCGCAAGAATCGATGAAAACATAGTTAAAACGAAGAAGTTATGGCTATAACATGATTTCAAGGGCTCATTTGTAGAAGATTTGAAACTAGAAGGGCTCTGGGCAAATAAACCAAGGGCTAGAATATAATTAACCTTAAATCTAGGGTTTAGATTGAAAAACAGAGGGGCTAGGGATGGCGGGTTCTATTTTAGAAAAGGACAGGGGATTAAACAGAAGAAAAAGGTTCAATTTATGAATACTTTTTAACTGCCATGGACTGAGGGTTGATTTCGATAGATCTTAGGGGCTAAAGTGCAAAATACCCTAGGGTTGATCGGTATCGGTTATTTGACCCCGGTCTAGATTAGATCTAGACCGTTGGATCTAAATCGGACGGCGGAGAATAACTGGCGGCAGCAGGGCGGCGGCGCTGGACGCCGGCGGCGAGCGGCAGTGGCTCATTGGGAAATCACGTAAACGCGATCCTGGCCACGGTTTCGACTCAGGTTTGGCCTGGGAGAAAGAGAGCGAGGAGGGGAACGCGTTTAGGGGGGTTGAGACGAGGTGCCGGAGACTGGGGAAAGCGGACGGCGGCGGCGTACGGTCGCGGAGCTCCGGCGAGGCATTGTGCGCGCGAGAAAGCGAGGGAACAGGGGGAAAAAGGCTGGCGACGATGCCCACCTCCATGAGGAGCTTCGGCGGCGGGCGGGGGCGATGAAGCGGCGGCGGAGTGGCGAGGCGGTAGCATGCCCGAGCTTGGCAGCGAAGGCGGCAGCGCAGCTAGGGTTGCAAGACAAGGAGGCGGCGACTGCGGGATGTGCAGAGCCTAGGGCACGAGGCGGCGGTTTTATAGGGCAGCCGCGGGGCCTGGCGTGCGGGGATGGGATGCCGCGCAGTGGAGGCCGTGCCGCGTCTGAACTCGGGTGCGAGTCCGAGCCTGGCTCATGCTGGAGGTTGGGGATGACTCCAATAGGCGGGCCCCGCCTATCAGCGATTACGAGAAGGAGAGGAGGGAGGCACTTGGTGGGCTGGCTGGGCTGGGGGAGCAGCTGGGCCGCGCTGGGAGGAGATAAAAAAAGAAAAAGGCCAGCTGGGCTGGGCTGTGTGGAAGGAAAAAAAAGAAAGAGAGGGAGGAGAAAGAGAGTGTGGGCCGGGCCTAAAGAGAAAAAGAGGAAGAAAAAGAAATGCATTTGAATGCATTTGAATTTGAATTTGAAATTTAAATTCAATTTAAAGACAAACAATAAAACAATGCAATGCGGCATGAAATGCACAAGACCTATATGTTCTTATATTTTTTTATGGTTAAATAAATTACTATTAATTCACGGTAAATGCTCTAAATTCAAAGTAATTGGATAAAAACCTTATGGGTCCTGTAAAGAATCTAGTAAAATTTATTTAGGTTCCTAATTTGAAAATTAGGGTGTCACGAAACCTACCCCCTTAAAAGGAATCTCGTCCTTGAGATTCGGCTTGGCTAGCAAAGAGCTAGGGAAATTCTACCTGTAACTCATCCTCTCGTTCCCATGTAGCCTCATCATCTGCATGGTGACTCCATTGAACCTTACACATCCGAATCCTCTTACTCCGGGTGATTCTCTCCAATGTGTCCGGGATTTTGACCGGTTGCTCTGTGTAAGTCAAATCATCCTGTACATTCAACTCCTCCAGTGGCAACTATTCCTCTAGTACCCTCAAACACTTCTTCAACTGTGATATGTGGAACACATTGTGTACATCTGACAATCACGCATGTAGCTCTAGCTAGTAAGCTACCTCGCCTTTCCATTCCAAAATCTTGAACGAGCTAATGTAACGTGGTGACAACTTCCCTTTGACCTTGAATCTGCGCAAACCTCTAATAGGTGACACTTTCAGATACACAAATTCTCCTTCTTCAAAAGTCAACTCCCGTCGTCGAGTATCTACGTAACTTTTTTGCCTCGACTGAGCCACTTTCGGATTCTCACAGACAACCTATACCTGTTGTTTGGCCTCTTTAATGATCTCAGGCCCGAACAACTGGCTTTCACCTATCTCACTCTAATGCAACGGAGTCCTGCACTTCCTACCATACAATGCCTCAAACGGTGTCATCTTCAAACTGGCCTGATAACTGTTGTTGTAAGAGAACTCTGCAAACAGTAAGCTCTTATCCCAACTACCTTCGTATTTTAGGGTGCAGGCCCTAAGCATATCCTCTAACACTTGATTTGTCCTTTCTGTCTACCCATCGGTCTGCGGATGATAAGCGGAGCTGAAATTCAACTTCATGTCCATTGACTCATGCAACTTCTGCCAAAATCGAGACTGAACTGAGTATCTCTGTTTGACACTATCTTCTTAGGTACCCCATGCAAACATACAATTCAGGAGATATACAACTCTGCTAATCATGCCCCTGTGTAGGTAGTCTTCACCGGAATGAAGTGAGCTACTTTGGTCAAACGATCCACTATGACCCATATAGAATCATAACATCTCATGTGCGTGGCAACCCCATGATGAAATCCATACCAATTTCTTCCTATTTCCATTCTGGCACCTTCAATGACTGTAACAAACCAGCTAGTCTTTGATGTTCTACCTTGACTTTCTGACACACATCACACAATACCACATGAGCTGCAACATCACACTTCATGCCATACCAATAATATCTCTCCTTCAAATCCTGATACATCTTGGTACTACCAGGATGGATGGAGTAAGCTGAATCATGAGCTTCCTGCAAAATTTTCTCATGAAGGTGATCCACATCGGGCACACATATTCTCTTTCAAAACGACACAGTTCCATGTTCATCTTCAGTAAAGTTAGGTGCCTTGCCCACTTCTATCATCTCTTTTATCTCCTGAATCTTAGCATCCTCAAGCTGACTCTTTCGTATCTCTTGTTCGAGAGTCGGCTCCACTTCCATAGTGATCCCTTTTATATGAGCAACGAACCCAAGGTTGAGTCATTCAAACTCTTTATACAATTCCCGAGGCATCCAGCTAGCCATTGTTGTGTTCACATAGCTCTTGCGACTCAAGGCATCGGCAACCACATTTGCCTTCCCTGGATGACAGTGTATCTCCAGGTCATAATCCTTTATGAGCTCTAACCATCTTCGCTGTCTTAGGTTGAGGTCATTCTAAGTGAAAATGTACTTCAGACTCTTGTGATCGGTGTATATCTGACATCTGTGACCCAAAAAATAGTATCTCCATATCTTTAGAGCATGTACCACTGCTGCTAACTCCAAATCGTGTGTGGGATAGTTCTGTTCATGTTTCCTCAACTGACGAGAAGCATATGCAATCACGTGTCCCTCTTGCATCAATACACAACCAAGACCTTGTTTAGAAGCGACATAGTAGATGTTGAAACTCTTGTGAATATCAAGCATAACCAACACTGGTGTGGTAGTCAACCTTTTTCTCAACTCATCAAAGCTGTTCTGATATGCCTCTAACCATATAAACTTGTTTTCTTTCTCTAGTAGTGATGTAAGGGGTTTCTCTAGGAAACTCTGGATCTCTGACACTGTTGTTGGCGGTTCCCAATTCAACACATCTCTGACCTTCCCTAGATCCACTGCAATACCTCCGCCTGTGATACCATGACCAAGGAACAAGACCTCTCTCAACCAGAATCCACACTTGCTAAACTTGGCATACAGCTGATTTTCTCTGAGTTTCTGCAGAACAAGCCTCAAATATTTCTCGTGTTCCTCCTCATTCCTGGAGTACACCAAAATATCATCGATGAACACCACCACGAACTTGTCAAGATACTCCATGAACACTTTATTCATCAGATACATGAAATAAGCTGAAGCATTAGTCAACCCAAATGATATTACTGTATATTCATAAAGTCCGTATCTGGTAGTGAAAGCTGTCTTGGCAATATCTGAGGGTCGTATCCTCAGCTGATGATATCCTAACCTCAAATCAATTTTAGAGAATACTTTGGGTCCCTTCAACTGATCAAACAGGTCTTCTATACGAGGCAACAGATACTTGTTCTTGATGGTAACCTCATTCAAAGCTCTATAATCAACACACATCCTCTGTGTACCATCTTTCTTTTCAACGAATATCACGGGTGCTCCCCAAGGTGAAGAACTAGGACGAATGAACTGCTTATCTAGCAATTCTTTTAGCTGTTTCTTAAGTTCCTCTAATTCACCAACTGACATTCTATATGGTCTCTTAGCAATAGGTGCGGTACCAGGTAAAAGATCTATGAGGAATTCAATATCGCGTTCAGGTGGCATACCTGGCAATTCATCGGGAAGACGTCCGGGTACTCACACACCTCTTCGATGTCCTCAATCAAATCTGCCTTCAGCCGATTCACTGCACAGTCTGTTGCCGATGGAAGTGTTGCAACAAACTCAAACCGTTCACCTTTTGAACTAGTGAGAATCACTAACCGCTTGGAACAGTGAATAACTGCGTCATACTTTATCAACCATCCCATTCCGAGAATGATGTCAATACCACTAGACTGCAAGATTATTGGATTTGCACAGAATTCCCTTCCCATAATCTGTATTTTCACCCCAAGACACTAATACATGGCCCTCATATTTCCCCCAGGTGAATTTACTAGCATGGAACTAGGCATGGAGCATAGGGGAATAGAGTACTTAGCAAAGTACTCGGCAGAAATAAAAGTATGCGATGCTGCGGAATCAAATAAAACCGATGCATGGGCTGAGTTGACTAGGAACATACTGAACACAATGTCCTAAGCCTCCTGAGCGGTCTCCGCAGCCACATGATTCACACGTCCGCGGATATAGTTCTGCTGATCCTTGTTGTTCTGTGGCATCTGGTTGTTGTTCCTGGGCTGTTGCTGCTGTGGAGTCTGGCTCTGCCCACTATTGTTGAACTGGCCTGGAGTATTCTGGGTGTTCCTCTTGGGACAACCATTGGCATAGTGTCCTGCCTCACCACATCTGAAGCACGTATTACCACCAGTGGGAATAGGGGTATTGTTCCTCACTAGTGTTCTAGTAGGGGTGTTCTGGCGATTCTGCAGAAAGCTGGGATGCTACACTGACTAACCAACACACTGAGCTTGCTGTTACTACTAGTTCTGTTGGTTGGGGCACTGATATTGATTCTACCCGTAGTTAACACTCTGCCCTCCAGTGCGAAAAGGTGTTCCTTGTGGGGGCGCGAAACTTGGGCGGGAGTTGTTGCTGAACTACTCTGATGACTCAAACTTCCTCTTTTGCTCACCCATCTCCCTGCGAGCATGCTCCACCATGATGGCATTGTCCACCATCTTCTGGAAGTTTTCAAAAGTGTGCACCATCAGCTGATACTTGATAGGACCAGTCAGACCATTCCTGAAGTGATCCTGCTTCTCTATGTCATCTGCTACATCTGCGAGAGCATAGCAAGATAGCTGGATGAACTTGTCCCAGTACTCACTTACAGAAATTGCTCCCTATTTCAGCGCAAGGAACTCTTGCTTCTTGAGCTTCATCAGACCTTTGGGTATGTGTTGCTCCCTGAACTTGTTCCTGAACTCCTACCAGGTGATGGTGTTGGGGGTGTCATGAGCTGCGGTGTAAGCATCCCACCAATCCGCGGCGGTTCATTCCAGTCTGCCCGAAGCATAAAGGACCTTCTCCCTATGAGTACACTGGATGATGTTCAACATCTTCTCCACCATTTTGATCCAGTCATCAGCTTGCAGAGGATCAGGTGAGTGAGAAAATGAGGGAGGTTTGTGGCTCATGAATTCCCTATGCCTATCTCTAGCTGGCAGTGGTGGCGGTGGTGGAGCTTGGTTCATCTAAGCCTGCATGTTGGCGATAGTGTTCGCCATGTGGTTAGCAGCTGAGTCTGGGCGGCAAGGAACTGCTCCATCCCTACTGGTAGCGCCTGGTGCTGTTGACTCTACTGAGGATCGGGGTTGGTATTGTTGCTCGTTTCCTGTCATGGCACTGCAGGCTGATCAACCCCTCATCCGGACCTGGTGTTCACCATCTGATCGGTTAAAAAAGTGAGACTCATGCAATTAATCATGGAAAAAGGATAGGAGCAAGGATAAGATAAAGATAGTAAATAAAATAGATACCCCAAACTTTACTAAACTATCTATCTTTATTAAAAACTTGATATAATTGTGGTCATGACTCCACAATTTATCGCAATCATTATAAAGATCCAAATCAAATTGTTCTCACAAAACCAAGCACACAAGCACACTAACTAAGATTAAACAAACTATAAGGACCGTTCGAACTAGCGATTACAAAAAGACTCTTAAAGATACTCCTAACTTAAACTTCTAGATCTAGCATCTCTAACGGTAGCGGGTGCTGTAGCCGAGCTCTTCATAGTGAACACGCTTGCGGGGAGGTGACTCTAGGAGGTATTCAATGGACTCATCACTGTCGCACTCCGGGGGTAACTCTTGATCTCCCCTCAGCTGAGCTTCCAGAATCACTTTCTCCCTGATCGTCTTCCTCAGATTCTTCTTGACCTTCTGGATCTCTGCTCCAGCAGCATCCAAGTCAGTGCTGAGCGCGGCGACCAACTCCTGCGTGGTGTCCATGAGAAAACTTCCTTCCCTAGGGAGTGGGGTAGGAATCTGCGCACTGGTGGCACCCTTCATGTGCCGTGGAAACTGCTGAAACTCGGTGCCCTGGAGCTCTTCCCGATAAGCATGGCAGAGATACTAGAGAGCTCTTCTAGCAGCTTCAGTGGTCACTGCATCCAAAGTCCTCCTGGGCACATCATCAAAGTGCTTGTAGTATTCCATCCGGCTGCCATGCCTCTCATCCTGAACAGTGATCACCACTGCCACTAACCACTCCTCCTCCGGCTGAGCATTCTTATACAAGCAAGCTTCATAACGTGGCATTAGTGGGAAGCCAATTTTCTGCATGGCCCTCAGAGAAGTGCGGGGAATGGACCTTCAGCAAAGTCTAGGCGATGTATTTGCTTCTCATTATGGGGCTCTGGTGGCGGTTGGTCAGCTGCATCAGCTGGCTCTGGATCATCATCTGGATCCTCGTCACCACCATTGGATGCAACTGGGTCATCATCACCATCTTCAGCATTGTCTCTTCCTGCGGCACCTGGATCGGCACTGTCTCCTCCTGCAGCATCCTCATTGCTGTCGCCTGCAGCATCAGGGTGGTCCTCAGGCAGCTCCATGGGCTCCTCCTCGGTGTTAGTGTCCACCCAGCCTCCTTTGTAGTAGCCGTGGTAGTCGTCATCATTGTCCTCGATCTCCATGAACTCAGGTAAGTCCTCCGGCTGTTCGGGCTCTTCCTGATCAGGCACTTGCTGAGGATGATGGATCGGATGAGGCAGTCCACGGGTGCTCTTGTGAGCAGTCTACCTGATTCTGGCCATCTGTAGCAAAAGTGATGACAGTGCAAGATAGAGGATATTTAGAAAATACTATAGGTGACCTTAAAGCAAGAAAATTTTTTGTTGGAAAACATCAACACACTTGAGAGGCAAACATGAATTCAAGGATGAGAGAATAGTGATATAATCAAGAAATAAGCAATTTTCGGAAGCAATCAAGCAGAAGCTAGGTTACTAAGCAAGATATTCTTTAAAATTCGACCATTACTAACTAGGTTGATGTCCTACAGTCAACACTGCTCTGATACTACTTCTGTCACATCTGGTTTTGGAAAGGAACCGAATACATCTTATATGTGCGTCAGGATCAAGTTCCGCACATATGATAAACTATACAAGTGTATACTCGAAGCAATATCATAACAAAATAGAGTATTATAGTACTTTATTACATGACCGAAAGTCTTAATCTTAGGTGAATAAATAAACGTTTATAACTTGCAGCGGACTTCAACTTCACAAGCAGATGACTAGGAGACATACGCCTAGAACTCCTCAAAATCTTTAGGGAACTCTAGACAATTATCTTGTTTTGAGCAGCATTGGTTTTAATAAAGCAAGCGTGAGTACACTTATGGTTGGTACTCAGCAAGTGGAGTAAATTATATGACATGCAAGGCCAAAAATCAAGGATAAGCTGACATGGTTTGACTGCGATAAGCATTTTTAGTTGATCAAGTTTTATTTAGCAAGCATTAGCTAAATGTAAGTATATACCAACCCTTAAATAAATAAAAGAGATAAGATAGCAACAATAAATAAAGAACATCAATTCAGATCATCTTCAAGTTCAATTATCATGTGAAGGTCCAAGCTGCTCGTAACCGTGAGCACGGCTGATATATTAATTTTCACTCTGCACAGGTTGTACACTTTACCCACAACTCGTGTTTCCCTTAATGCCTGGGTTTACAAGGCCCTTAAATACTTCTAAGGTGAGTGGCAAGGATTCACTATGAGGCCTTTATAAAGATTCCCTAACTTGCAACTGTCCGCTAAGATTTCAGGCCGCAGTGGTCATAACCCTCCCTAATGAGGCGGTACCTTAGCCAAGGACCACAAACAAAGCCTCCAAGAGGACTGAGCTATACCCCATCAATGCACTCCCCTCTTTCCCTTTCGGTAAGACCATTACAAGCTAAAGTTTCTAATTAATTAGCCAAGACCAGAGCCATGTAGTATTGTGGTTGCACTATTTTCCTGCGTGGTTCTCCATGTTCCAATTAATGCAATGATCTTGAAGTTATTACCAATAAAGTATTCCTGAACATGAAGTTAAACCAGTGTAGTGTAATTTCTAGGTTATTCAACCAAAAAACTAAGTAAAAGAAACTAGCGTAGCTACAACATAAATATTACAACCCAGATTTAATCAAGGAAGTTCAAAGAAACTAGGCACATCCTTAGTTTGGGATCCATCATATTATAGACTCATGCATGCAACTAAAGTAAATATATGTATTTACAAAGTTATTAGGACTGGAATATGATCAAGGACCAGTTGCCTTCATCAAAGTACTACTGTTGCTCAGGAACATTTTCAAAGCCTTGCTCTTGCGGACCCTTGAACTGCGCACCGTCTATCATAACACACAAGTACATACAAACAAACAAGTATAATAAATAATAAAGAGTACATCAAACAATATAAATAGGGCAAACCATAGTTATAAAGCTACTGTATATGTCGCAAGGGTCGCGTGAGCGGAAGAATCGATGAAAACGGAGTTAAAATGGAGAAGTTATGGCTATAATATGATTCCAAGGGCTTATTTGTAGAAGATTTAAAACTAGAAGGGCTCTGGACAAAGAAACCAAGGGCTAAAACATAATTAAACCTTAAATCTAGGGTTTAGATTGAAAAATAGAGGGGCTAGAGATGGCGGGTTCTATTTTAGAAAAGGATAGGGGCTTAAACGGAAGAAAAAGGATCTATTTGTGAATACTTTTGAACTGCCGTGGACTGCGGGTTGATTTCAATAGAACTCAGGGGCTAATGTGCAAAATACCTTGGGGTTGACCGGTATCAGTTATTTGACCCCGGTCTAGATTAGATCGGACGGCGGGGAACGACTAGTAGCTGCGGGGCGGCGGCGCTGGACGCCGGTGGCGAGGTCTTGCGGCTATGGGCGGCGGCGGCTCGTCGGGAAATTGAGTAAACACGATCCCGGCCACAGTTTGAATCGGGTTTGGCCTAGGAGAAAGAGAGCGAGGAGGGGAACATGTTTAGGGGGTTAAGACAAGGCGCGGGAGGCCGGGGGAAGCGAACGGCAGCGGCGTGCGGTCACGGAGCTCCGGCGAGACATTGCGCGCGCGAGAAAGCGGGTGAACAGGGGAAAAAGGCCGGCGACGATGCTCACCTCCACACGGAGCTTCGGCGGCGGGCGGGGGCGACGAAGCGGCGAGACGGCGGCGTGCCCGAGCTTGACTGCGAAGGTGGCGGCACGGCTAGGGTTGCGAAGCAAGGAGGCGGCGGCTGCGGGATGTGCGGAGCCTAGGGCATGAGGCGGCAGTTTTATAGGGTGGCCGCGGGGCCTTGGTGTGTGGGCCCGGGACACCGCACGGCAGAGGCCATGCCGCGGCGGGACTCGGGTGCGAGTCCGAGCCTGGCTCGTGCTGGAGGTTTTGGATGACCCCGACAAGCGGGCCCCGCTTGTCAGCGATCATGAGAAGGAGAGGAGGGAGGCACGTGGTGGGCTGGCTTGGCCGGGGGAGCAGCTGGGCCGGCTGGGCCGCGCGGGGAGAAGAGAAAAAAAGAAAAAGGCCATCTGGGCTGGGCTGTGCGGAAGGAAAAAAAGAAAGAGAGGGAGGAGAAAGAGAAAGAGAGTGGGCCGGGCCCAAAGAGAAAAAGAGAGAGAAAAAAGAAATATATTTGAATGCATTTGAATTTGAATTTGAAATTTAAATTCAATTGAAAGATAAACAATAAAACAATGCAATACGGAATGAAATGCACAAGACCTATATTTTCTTATATTTCTTTTTATGGTTAATAAATGACTATTAATTCACGGTAAATGCTCTAAAATTAAAATAATTGGATAAAAACCTTATGGGTCCTGTAAAGAATCTAGCAAAATTTATTTTGGTTTCTAATTTGAAAATTAGGGTGTTACACTGGTTCACCGAAGATTTGGTCCAAGGAGGAGCTCACATTCTTAATAAAGAACCTACAATTAGAAAATAGGAAGTTGAGCCGAGCTGTGAAGGAGCAGAGTTCGGCAATCACAAACCTATATAAGGACTTCCAGTTTTTCCATAGTGGCCTGAATGATAGAATGAATCGTTTAGCAGAGGTTGTAGGGGAGAGAAGTGACTCAGATGATAGTTCATCCAATGATCTTCCTTAGTCTAGTATAGTTGGGCGCTTCGTTAGTTTGTTTCCCTTCATTTACTTTGTTCCATTTAAATTCTATTTTGTTCATTGTAAGCGCCCCCATGATTTGAATTGAATAAGACTTTGGCTCCCTGGTGTTAATGCCGGCAGAGCCCCTTTGCTTTCTACTCTTTTGCTTTGCTTTAATTGAATAAGACATGATCAAAAACAAGTGTGGGGGAGATTCTCGTGACATTCTGACGTATATACGCTGCAAACATTCGTACACGTCACGTGCACCACAGGATGGACTCGTGCGCTCAATGCCAGACCGAGCAATCACATGCCTGGTTTGGCAAAACCCCTCAGCCTCTCCTCGCCCCAGCTCCTCGGTTTGCACATCCTCACTCGTTTTCTCCCTGCCCCATGAGTTTTAAACATGAATTCAATGCTGAACTTAAATGGTTAAACTCAAATAAAGTTGAAATACTTGACCTGATGATTCATGCATAAGTTTTATTCTTTACCAAACCCAAATTTTTGAACCAAATCATAGGGAACTCATGATGCTTGAGTTGTTGATCTATGAAATATGGTTTGATACAAGCTTCCATACCTATTCTGCTTGCTTGACTTGGAAATTTCTTTCTTTAAAGAAAAATGAGAAAAAAGTTCAATGGTCCGCAATCCCTCATGTCTATCCTACCAAAACCATATGTCATTACACATTAACACAATACTCCATACATTTGTGTCTTGTTGTTACATTGAGCTTCATCAAACATTGTGACCCTAGTGAGATATTCTTCATTACTTTCTTGATCAAGATCACGTGCATGGGCCACTGTCAACACTTGAGGTTAGCTGCCACTTTCCACCAAATAAATATTCCACGTGCCGTTTGATCGCTCTCCAAGAACCCTGAAAGACATGGCTATACCAAGAAAATAAGAAAAGTATGCCAAGAAGCATGGTTCAAAAAAAGAAGAGAAAAAGGTTAGCCATGCCCAAAAAATTGGAGAAGATATCTTAAGAGGGTAAGACTTGGACTCCTCTTGCATGATTTATTATTAGACTTTTATGAAGTATTATCTCCATGGATCCAATTTTTGATTTTGCCACAGATGTACAGCAAGCACGTGTGCACCTACTCTCTACCGAGCCCCACTTTAACCACATACATAAGAGAGGGAAAGAAGGACAAAG